>NW_026645684.1:0-300000 GCF_949987535.1 Balaenoptera acutorostrata | reverse complement strand
TACGTGCTAAGGGGTTTCTAGAGAGTGTGATAGGTTTAATAACTACCCGCACCCTAATGCATACCCTAACCCTAACCCCTACCCTAACCCTAACGCGTACCCTAATCCGAACCCATACCCTAAACCGAGCCCTAACCCTAACACTAGCCCTAACCCTATACCTAACCAATACCCTACGCCTTACCCGAACCCCTCGCCGAACCCGTACCCTAAGCCATACCCTAACCCTCACCCTAACCCTAACCCTAACCCTAAGCTACCCTTGACTGCTTCTGCCTCCAATAGATTTCCTAAGCACTAGTGTTTTAAGGAACAGGTTAAAAAGAGAATCCTAATGTGATTTCGTGATAATGGGTGTGTTCCTTATCTTCTCCTAGTGTCTAAACTCTTCTCCATGGCTGGACCCCCAAATAATATTCCTTTACGTGCTAAGGGGTATCTAGAGAGTGGGATAGGTTTAATAACTACCCTCACCCTAACGCGTTCCCTAACCCTAACCCCTACCCTAACCCTAACGCGTACCCTAATCCTAACCCGTACCCTAAACCGAGCCCTAACCCTAACACTAACCCTAACCCTAACCCTAACCCATACCCTACGCCCTACCCGAACCCCTCCCCGAACCCGTACCCTAAGCCATACCCTAACCCTCACCCTAACCCTAACCCTAACCCTAAGCTACCCTTGACTGCTTCTGCCTCCAATAGATTTCCTAAGCACTAGTGTTTTAAGGAACATGTGAAAAAGAGAATCCTAATGTGATTTCTTGATAATGGGTGTGTTCCTTATCTTCTCCTCGTGTCTAAACTCTTCTCCATGGTTGGACCCCCAAATAATATTCCTTTACGTGCTAAGCGGTTTCTAGAGAGTGTGATAGGTTTAATAACTACCCGCACCCTAATGCGTACCCTAACCCTAACCCCTACCCTAACCCTAACGCTTACCCTAATCCGAAGCCATACCCTAAACCGAGCCCTAACCCTAACACTAGCCCTAACCCTATACCTAACCAATACCCTACGCCCTACCCGAACCCCTCCCCGAACCCGTACCTTAAGCCATACCCTAACCCTCACCCTAACCCTAACCCTAACCCTAAGCTACCCTTGACTGCTTCTGCCTCCAATAGATTTCCTAAGCACTAGTGTTTTAAGGAACAGGTTAAAAAGAGAATCCTAATGTGATTTCGTGATAATGGGTGTGTTCCTTATCTTCTCCTCGTGTCTAAACTCTTCTCCATGGCTGGACCCCCAAATAATATTCCTTTACGTGCTAAGGGGTATCTAGAGAGTGGGATAGGTTTAATAACTACCCTCACCCTAACGCGTACCCTAACCCTAACCCCTACCCTAACCCTAGCGTGTACCCTAATCCTATCCCGTACCCTAAACCGAGCCCTAACCCTAACACTAACTCTAACCCTAACCCTAACCCATACCCTACGCCCTACCCGAACCCCTCCCTGAACCCGTACCCTAAACCATACCCTAACCCTCACCCTAACCCTAACCCTAACCCTAAGCTACCCTTGACGGCTTCTGCCTCCAATAGATTTCCTAAGCACTAGTGTTTTAAGGAACAGGTTAAAAAGAGAATCCTAATGTGATTTCTTGATAATGGGTGTGTTCCTTATCTTCTCCTCGTGTCTAAACTCTTCTCCATGGCTGGACCCCCAAATAATATTCCTTTACGTGCTAAGGGGTATCTAGAGAGTGGGATAGGTTTAATAACTACCCTCACCCTAACGCGTTCCCTAACCCTAAACCCTACCCTAACCCTAACGCGTACCCTAATCCTAACCCGTACCCTAAACCGAGCCCTAACCCTAACACTGGCCCTAACCCTAACCCTAACCAATACCCTACGCCCTACCCGAACCCCTCCCCGAACCCGTACCCTAAGCCGTACCCTAACCCTCACCCTCACCCTAACCCTAACCCTAAGCTACCCTTGACTGCTTCTGCCTCCAATAGATTTCCTAAGCACTAGTGTTTTAAGGAACAGTTTAAAAAGAGAATCATATTGTGATTTCTTGATAATGGGTGTGTTCCTTATCTTCTCCTAGTGTCTAAACTCTTCTCCATGGCTGGACCCCCAAATAATATTCCTTTACGTGCTAAGGGGTATCTAGAGAGTGGGATAGGTTTATTAACTACCCTCACCCTAAAGCGTACCCTAACCCTAACCCCTACCCTAACCCTAACGCGTACCCTAATCCTAACCCGTACCCTAAACCGAGCCCTAACCCTAACCCTTGCCCTAACCCTAACCCTAACCCATACCCTACGCCCTACCCGAACCCCTCCCCGAACCCATACCCTAAGCCGTACCCTAACCCTCACCCTAACCCTAACCCTAACCCTAAGCTACCCTTGACTGCTTCTGCCTCCAATAGATTTCCTAAGCACTAGTGTTTTAAGGAACAGGTTAAAAAGAGAATCCTAATGTGATTTCTTGATAATGGGTGTGTTCCTTATCTTCTCCTAGTGTCTGAACTCTTCTCCATGGCTGGACCACCAAATAATATTCATTTACGTGCTAAGGGGTATCTACAGAGTGGGATAGTTTTAATAACGAACCTCACCCTATCGCGTACCCTAACCCTAACCCCTACCCTAACACTAACACGTACTTTAATCCTAACCCGTACCCTAAACCGAGCCCTAACCCTAACACTAAACCTAACCCTAACCCTAAACCATACCCTACGCCCTACCCGAACCCCTCCCCGAACCCGTACCCTAAGCCATACCCTAACCCTCACTCTAACCCTAACCCTAACCCTAAGCTACCCTTGACTGCTTCTGCCTCCAATAGATTTCCTAAGCACTAGTGTTTTAAGGAACAGGTGAAAAAGAGAATCCTAATGTGATTTCTTGATAATGGGTGTATTCCTTATCTTCTCCTCGTGTCTAAACTCTTCTCCATGGTTGGACCCCCAAATAATATTCCTTTACGTGCTAAGGGGTTTCTAGAGAGTGTGATAGGTTTAATAACTACCCGCACCCTAATGCGTACCCTAAACCTAACCCCTACCCTAACCCTAACGCGTACCCTAATCCGAACCCATACCCTAAACCGAGCCCTAACCCTAACACTAAACCTAACCCTAACCCTAACCCATACCCTACGCCCTACCCGAACCCCTCGCCGAACCCGTACCCTAAGCCATACCCTAACCCTCACCCTAACCCTAACCCTAACCCTAAGCTACCCTTGACTGCTTCTGCCTCCAATAGATTTCCTAAGCACTAGTGTTTTAAGGAACAGGTTAAAAAGAGAATCCTAATGTGATTTCGTGATAATGGGTGTGTTCCTTATCTTCTCCTCGTGTCTAAACTCTTCTCCATGGCTGGACCCCCAAATAATATTCCTTTACGTGCTAAGGGGTATCTAGAGAGTGGGATAGATTTAATAACTACCCTCACCCTAACGCGTACCCTAACCCTAACCCCTACCCTAACCCTAACGCGTACCCTAATCCTAACCCGTACCCTAAACCGAGCCCTAACCCTAACCCTTGCCCTAACCCTAACCCTAACCCATACCCTACGCCCTACCCGAACCCCTCCCCGAACCCGTACCCTAAGCCATACCCTAGCCCTCACCCTAACCCTAACACTAACACTAAGCTACCCTTGAATGCTTCTGCCTCCAATAGATTTCCTAAGCATTAGTGTTTTAAGGAACAGGTTAAAAAGAGAATCCTAATGTGATTTCGTGATAATGGGTGTGTTCCTTATCTTCTCCTCGTGTCTAAACTCTTCTCCATGGCTGGACCCCAAATAATATTCCTTTACGTGCTAAGGGGTATCTAGAGAGTGGGATAGGTTTAATAACTACCCTCACCCTAACGCGTACCCTAACCCTAACCCCTACCCTAACCCTAGCGTGTACCCTAATCCTATCCCGTACCCTAAACCGAGCCCTAACCCTAACACTAACTCTAACCCTAACCCTAACCCATACCCTACGCCCTACCCGAACCCCTCCCTGAACCCGTACCCTAAACCGTACCCTAACCCTCACCCTAACCCTAACCCTAACCCTAAGCTACCCTTGACGGCTTCTGCCTCCAATAGATTTCCTAAGCACTAGTGTTTTAAGGAACAGGTTAAAAAGAGAATCCTAATGTGATTTCTTGATAATGGGTGTGTTCCTTATCTTCTCCTCGTGTCTAAACTCTTCTCCATGGCTGGACCCCCAAATAATATTCCTTTACGTGCTAAGGGGTATCTAGAGAGTGGGATAGGTTTAATAACTACCCTCACCCTAACGCGTTCCCTAACCCTAACCCCTACCCTAACCCTAACGCGTACCCTAATCCTAACCCGTACCCTAAACCGAGCCCTAAACCTAACACTAGCCCTAACCCTAACCCTAACCAATACCCTACGCCCTAACCGAACCCCTCCCCGAACCCGTACCCTAAGCCGTACCCTAACCCTCACCCTAACCCTAACCCTAACCCTAAGCTACCCTTGACTGCTTCTGCCTCCAATAGATTTCCTAAGCACTAGTGTTTTAAGGAACAGGTTAAAAAGAGAATCCTAATGTGATTTCTTGATAAAGGGTGTGTTCCTTATCTTCTCCTAGTGTCTAAACTCTTCTCCATGGCTGGACCCCCAAATAATATTCCTTTACGTGCTAAGGGGTATCTAGAGAGTGGGATAGGTTTAATAACTAACCTCATCCTATCGCGTACCCTAACCCTAACCCCTACCCTAACACTAACGCGTACCCTAATCCTAACCCGTACCCTAAACCGAGCCCTAACCCTAACACTAACCCTAACCCTAACCCATACCCTACGCCCTACCCGAACCCCTCCCCGAACCCGTACCCTAAGCCATACCCTAACCCTCACCATAACCCTAACCCTAACCCTAAGCTACCCTTGACTGCTTCTGCCTCCAATAGATTTCCTAAGCACTAGTGTTTTAAGGAACAGGTGAAAAAGAGAATCCTAATGTGATTTCTTGATAATGGGTGTATTCCTTATCTTCTCCTCGTGTCTAAACTCTTCTCCATGGCTGGACCCCCAAATAATATACCTTTACGTGCTAAGGGATATCTAGAGAGTGTGATAGGTTTAATAACTACCCCCACCCTAACGCGTACCCTAACCCTAACCCCTACCCTAACCCTAACGCGTACCCTAATCCTAACCCGTACCCTAAACCGAGCCCTAACCCTAACCCTTGCCCTAACCCTAACCCTAACCCATACCCTACGCCCTACCCGAACCCCTCCCCGAACCCGTACCCTAAGCCGTACCCTAACCCTCACCCTAACCCTAACCCTAACCCTAAGCTACCCTTGACTGCTTCTGCCTCCAATAGATTTCCTAAGCACTAGTGTTTTAAGGAACAGGTTAAAAAGAGAATCCTAATGTGATTTCTTGATAATGGGTGTGTTCCTTATCTTCTCCTAGTGTCTGAACTCTTCTCCATGGCTGGACCACCAAATAATATTCCTTTACGTGCTAAGGGGTATCTACAGAGTGGGATAGTTTTAATAACGAACCTCACCCTATCGCGTACCCTAACCCTAACCCCTACCCTAACACTAACACGTACTTTAATCCTAACCCGTACCCTAAACCGAGCCCTAACCCTAACACTAAACCTAACCCTAACCCTAACCCATACCCTACGCCCTACCCGAACCCCTCCCCGAACCCGTACCCTAAGCCATACCCTAACCCTCACCCTAACCCTAACCCTAACCCTAAGCTACCCTTGACTGCTTCTGCCTCCAATAGATTTCCTAAGCACTAGTGTTTTAAGGAACAGGTGAAAAAGAGAATCCTAATGTGATTTCTTGATAATGGGTGTATTCCTTATCTTCTCCTCGTGTCTAAACTCTTCTCCATGGTTGGACCCCCAAATAATATTCCTTTACGTGCTAAGGGGTTTCTAGAGAGTGTGATAGGTTTAATAACTACCCGCACCCTAATGCGTACCCTAAACCTAACCCCTACCCTAACCCTAACGCGTACCCTAATCCGAACCCATACCCTAAACCGAGCCCTAACCCTAACACTAAACCTAACCCTAACCCTAACCCATACCCTACGCCCTACCCGAACCACTCGCCGAACCCGTACCCTAAGCCATACCCTAACCCTCACCCTAACCCTAACCCTAACCGTAAGCTACCCTTGACTGCTTCTGCCTCCAATAGATTTCCTAAGCACTAGTGTTTTAAGGAACAGGTTAAAAAGAGAATCCTAATGTGATTTCGTGATAATGGGTGTGTTCCTTATCTTCTCCTAGTGTCTAAACTCTTCTCCATGGCTGGACCCCCAAATAATATTCCTTTACGTGCTAAGGGGTATCTAGAGAGTGGGATAGGTTTAATAACTACCCTCACCCTAACGCGTTCCCTAACCCTAACCCCTACCCTAACCCTAACGCGTACCCTAATCCTAACCCGTACCCTAAACCGAGCCCTAACCCTAACACTAACCCTAACCCTAACCCTAACCCATACCCTATGCCCTACCCGAACCCCTCCCCGAACCCGTACCCTAAGCCATACCCTAACCCTCACCCTAACCCTAACCCTAACCCTAAGCTAGCCTTGACTGCTTCTGCCTCCAATAGATTTCCTAAGCACTAGTGTTTTAAGGAACAGGTTAAAAAGAGAATCCTAATGTGATTTCTTGATAATGGGTGTGTTCCTTATCTTCTCCTCGTGTCTAAACTCTTCTCCATGGCTGGACCCCCAAATAATATTCCTTTACGTGCTAAGGGGTATCTAGAGAGTGGGATAGATTTAATAACTACCCTCACCCTAACGCGTACCCTAACCCTAACCCCTACCCTAACCCTAACGCGTACCCTAATCCTAACCCGTACCCTAAACCGAGCCCTAACCCTAACCCTTGCCCTAACCCTAACCCTAACCCATACCCTACGCCCTACCCGAACCCCTCCCCGAACCCGTACCCTAAGCCATACCCTAGCCCTCACCCTAACCCTAACACTAACACTAAGCTACCCTTGAATGCTTCTGCCTCCAATAGATTTCCTAAGCATTAGTGTTTTAAGGAACAGGTTAAAAAGAGAATCCTAATGTGATTTCGTGATAATGGGTGTGTTCCTTATCTTCTCCTCGTGTCTAAACTCTTCTCCATGGCTGGACCCCAAATAATATTCCTTTACGTGCTAAGGGGTATCTAGAGAGTGGGATAGGTTTAATAACTACCCTCACCCTAACGCGTACCCTAACCCTAACCCCTACCCTAACCCTAGCGTGTACCCTAATCCTATCCCGTACCCTAAACCGAGCCCTAACCCTAACACTAACTCTAACCCTAACCCTAACCCATACCCTACGCCCTACCCGAACCCCTCCCTGAACCCGTACCCTAAACCGTACCCTAACCCTCACCCTAACCCTAACCCTAACCCTAAGCTACCCTTGACGGCTTCTGCCTCCAATAGATTTCCTAAGCACTAGTGTTTTAAGGAACAGGTTAAAAAGAGAATCCTAATGTGATTTCTTGATAATGGGTGTGTTCCTTATCTTCTCCTCGTGTCTAAACTCTTCTCCATGGCTGGACCCCCAAATAATATTCCTTTACGTGCTAAGGGGTATCTAGAGAGTGGGATAGGTTTAATAACTACCCTCACCCTAACGCGTTCCCTAACCCTAACCCCTACCCTAACCCTAACGCGTACCCTAATCCTAACCCGTACCCTAAACCGAGCCCTAAACCTAACACTAGCCCTAACCCTAACCCTAACCAATACCCTACGCCCTAACCGAACCCCTCCCCGAACCCGTACCCTAAGCCGTACCCTAACCCTCACCCTAACCCTAACCCTAACCCTAAGCTACCCTTGACTGCTTCTGCCTCCAATAGATTTCCTAAGCACTAGTGTTTTAAGGAACAGGTTAAAAAGAGAATCCTAATGTGATTTCTTGATAAAGGGTGTGTTCCTTATCTTCTCCTAGTGTCTAAACTCTTCTCCATGGCTGGACCCCCAAATAATATTCCTTTACGTGCTAAGGGGTATCTAGAGAGTGGGATAGGTTTAATAACTAACCTCATCCTATCGCGTACCCTAACCCTAACCCCTACCCTAACACTAACGCGTACCCTAATCCTAACCCGTACCCTAAACCGAGCCCTAACCCTAACACTAACCCTAACCCTAACCCATACCCTACGCCCTACCCGAACCCCTCCCCGAACCCGTACCCTAAGCCATACCCTAACCCTCACCATAACCCTAACCCTAACCCTAAGCTACCCTTGACTGCTTCTGCCTCCAATAGATTTCCTAAGCACTAGTGTTTTAAGGAACAGGTGAAAAAGAGAATCCTAATGTGATTTCTTGATAATGGGTGTATTCCTTATCTTCTCCTCGTGTCTAAACTCTTCTCCATGGCTGGACCCCCAAATAATATACCTTTACGTGCTAAGGGGTATCTAGAGAGTGTGATAGGTTTAATAACTACCCCCACCCTAACGCGTACCCTAACCCTAACCCCTACCCTAACCCTAACGCGTACCCTAATCCTAACCCGTACCCTAAACCGAGCCCTAACCCTAACCCTTGCCCTAACCCTAACCCTAACCCATACCCTACGCCCTACCCGAACCCCTCCCCGAACCCGTACCCTAAGCCGTACCCTAACCCTCACCCTAACCCTAACCCTAACCCTAAGCTACCCTTGACTGCTTCTGCCTCCAATAGATTTCCTAAGCACTAGTGTTTTAAGGAACAGGTTAAAAAGAGAATCCTAATGTGATTTCTTGATAATGGGTGTGTTCCTTATCTTCTCCTAGTGTCTGAACTCTTCTCCATGGCTGGACCACCAAATAATATTCCTTTACGTGCTAAGGGGTATCTACAGAGTGGGATAGTTTTAATAACGAACCTCACCCTATCGCGTACCCTAACCCTAACCCCTACCCTAACACTAACACGTACTTTAATCCTAACCCGTACCCTAAACCGAGCCCTAACCCTAACACTAAACCTAACCCTAACCCTAACCCATACCCTACGCCCTACCCGAACCCCTCCCCGAACCCGTACCCTAAGCCATACCCTAACCCTCACCCTAACCCTAACCCTAACCCTAAGCTACCCTTGACTGCTTCTGCCTCCAATAGATTTCCTAAGCACTAGTGTTTTAAGGAACAGGTGAAAAAGAGAATCCTAATGTGATTTCTTGATAATGGGTGTATTCCTTATCTTCTCCTCGTGTCTAAACTCTTCTCCATGGTTGGACCCCCAAATAATATTCCTTTACGTGCTAAGGGGTTTCTAGAGAGTGTGATAGGTTTAATAACTACCCGCACCCTAATGCGTACCCTAAACCTAACCCCTACCCTAACCCTAACGCGTACCCTAATCCGAACCCATACCCTAAACCGAGCCCTAACCCTAACACTAAACCTAACCCTAACCCTAACCCATACCCTACGCCCTACCCGAACCCCTCGCCGAACCCGTACCCTAAGCCATACCCTAACCCTCACCCTAACCCTAACCCTAACCGTAAGCTACCCTTGACTGCTTCTGCCTCCAATAGATTTCCTAAGCACTAGTGTTTTAAGGAACAGGTTAAAAAGAGAATCCTAATGTGATTTCGTGATAATGGGTGTGTTCCTTATCTTCTCCTAGTGTCTAAACTCTTCTCCATGGCTGGACCCCCAAATAATATTCCTTTACGTGCTAAGGGGTATCTAGAGAGTGGGATAGGTTTAATAACTACCCTCACCCTAACGCGTTCCCTAACCCTAACCCCTACCCTAACCCTAACGCGTACCCTAATCCTAACCCGTACCCTAAACCGAGCCCTAACCCTAACACTAACCCTAACCCTAACCCTAACCCATACCCTATGCCCTACCCGAACCCCTCCCCGAACCCGTACCCTAAGCCATACCCTAACCCTCACCCTAACCCTAACCCTAACCCTAAGCTAGCCTTGACTGCTTCTGCCTCCAATAGATTTCCTAAGCACTAGTGTTTTAAGGAACAGGTTAAAAAGAGAATCCTAATGTGATTTCTTGATAATGGGTGTGTTCCTTATCTTCTCCTCGTGTCTAAACTCTTCTCCATGGCTGGACCCCCAAATAATATTCCTTTACGTGCTAAGGGGTATCTAGAGAGTGGGATAGATTTAATAACTACCCTCACCCTAACGCGTACCCTAACCCTAACCCCTACCCTAACCCTAACGCGTACCCTAATCCTAACCCGTACCCTAAACCGAGCCCTAACCCTAACCCTTGCCCTAACCCTAACCCTAACCCATACCCTACGCCCTACCCGAACCCCTCCCCGAACCCGTACCCTAAGCCATACCCTAGCCCTCACCCTAACCCTAACACTAACACTAAGCTACCCTTGAATGCTTCTGCCTCCAATAGATTTCCTAAGCATTAGTGTTTTAAGGAACAGGTTAAAAAGAGAATCCTAATGTGATTTCGTGATAATGGGTGTGTTCCTTATCTTCTCCTCGTGTCTAAACTCTTCTCCATGGCTGGACCCCAAATAATATTCCTTTACGGGCTAAGGGGTATCTAGAGAGTGGGATAGGTTTAATAACTACCCTCACCCTAACGCGTACCCTAACCCTAACCCCTAACCTAACCCTAGCGTGTACCCTAATCCTATCCCGTACCCTAAACCGAGCCCTAACCCTAACACTAACTCTAACCCTAACCCTAACCCATACCCTACGCCCTACCCGAACCCCTCCCTGAACCCGTACCCTAAACCGTACCCTAACCCTCACCCTAACCCTAACCCTAACCCTAAGCTACCCTTGACGGCTTCTGCCTCCAATAGATTTCCTAAGCACTAGTGTTTTAAGGAACAGGTTAAAAAGAGAATCCTAATGTGATTTCTTGATAATGGGTGTGTTCCTTATCTTCTCCTCGTGTCTAAACTCTTCTCCATGGCTGGACCCCCAAATAATATTCCTTTACGTGCTAAGGGGTATCTAGAGAGTGGGATAGGTTTAATAACTACCCTCACCCTAACGCGTTCCCTAACCCTAACCCCTACCCTAACCCTAACGCGTACCCTAATCCTAACCCGTACCCTAAACCGAGCCCTAAACCTAACACTAGCCCTAACCCTAACCCTAACCAATACCCTACGCCCTAACCGAACCCCTCCCCGAACCCGTACCCTAAGCCGTACCCTAACCCTCACCCTAACCCTAACCCTAACCCTAAGCTACCCTTGACTGTTTCTGCCTCCAATAGATTTCCTAAGCACTAGTGTTTTAAGGAACAGGTTAAAAAGAGAATCCTAATATGATTTCTTGATAATGGGTGTGTTCCTTATCTTCTCCTAGTGTCTAAACTCTTCTCCATGGCTGGACCACCAAATAATATTCCTTTACGTGCTAAGGGGTATCTACAGAGTGGGATAGGTTTAATAACTAACCTCACCCTATCGCGTACCCTAACCCTAACCCCTACCCTAACACTAACACGTACCCTAATCCTAACCCGTACCCTAAACCGAGCCCTAACCCTAACACTAAACCTAACCCTAACCCTAACCCATACCCTACGCCCTACCCGAACCCCTCCCCGAACCCGTACCCTAAGCCATACCCTAACCCTCACCCTAACCCTAACCCTAACCCTAAGCTACCCTTGACGGCTTCTGCCTCCAATAGATTTCGTAAGCACTAGTGTTTTAAGGAACAGGTTAAAAAGAGAATCCTAATGTGATTTCGTGATAATGGGTGTGTTCCTTATCTTCTCCTAGTGTCTAAACTCTTCTCCATGGCTGGACCCCCAATAATATTCCTGTACGTGCTAAGGGGTATCTAGAGAGTGGGATAGGTTTAATAACTACCCTCACCCTAATGCGTACACTAACCCTAACCCCTACCCTAACCCTAACGCGTACCCTAATCCTAACCCGTACCCTAAACCTAGCCCTAACCCTAACACTAACCCTAACCCTAACCCTAACCCATACCGTACGCCCTACCCGAACCCCTCCCCGAACCCTTACCCTAAGCCGTACCCTAACCCTCACCCTAACCCTAACCCTAACCCTAAGCTACCCTTGACGGCTTCTGCCTCCAATAGATTTCCTAAGCACTAGTGTTTTAAGGAACAGGTTAAAAAGAGAATCCTAATGTGATTTCTTGATAATGGGTGTGTTCCTTATCTTCTCCTAGTGTCTAAACTCTTCTCCATGGCTGGACCCCCAAATAATATTACTTTACGTGCTAAGGGGTATCTAGAGAGTGGGATAGGTTTAATAACTACCCTCACCCTAAAGCGTACCCTAACCCTAACCACTACCCTAACACTAACGCGTATCCTAATCCTAACCCGTACCCTTAACCGAGCCCTAACCCTAACACTAACCCTAACCCTAACCCTAACCCATACCCTACGCCCTACCCGAACCCCTCCCCGAACCCGTAACCTAAACCGTACCCTAACCCTCACCCTAACCCTAACCCTAACCCTAAGCTACCCTTGACTGCTTCTGCCTCCAATAGATTTCCTAAGCACTAGTGTTTTAAGGAACAGGTTAAAAAGAGAATCCTAATATGATTTCTTGATAATGGGTGTGTTCCTTATCTTCTCCTCGTGTCTAAACTCTTCTCCATGGCTGGACCCCCAAATAATATTCCTTTACGTGCTAAGGGGTATCTAGAGAGTGGGATAGGTTTAATAACTACCCTCACCCTAACGCGTTCCCTAACCCTAACCCCTACCCTAACCCTAACGCGTACCCTAATCCTAACCCGTACCCTAAACCGAGCCCTAACCCTAACACTAGCCCTAACCCTAACCCTAACCAATACGCTACGCCCTACCCGAACCCCTCCCCGAACCCGTACCCTAAGCCGTACCCTAACCCTCACCCTAACCCTAAGCTACCCTTGACTGCTTCTGCCTCCAATAGATTTCCTAAGCACTAGTGTTTAAAGGAACAGGTGAAAAAGAGAATCCTAATGTGATTTCTTGATAATGGGTGTGTTCCTTATCTTCTCCTCGTGTCTAAACTCTTCTCCATGGCTGGACCCCCAAATAATATTCCTTTATGTGCTAAGGGGTATCTAGAAAGTGTGATAGGTTTAATAACTACCCTCACCCTAACACGTACCCTAACCCTAACCCCTACCCTAACCCTAACGCGTACCCTAATCCTAACGCGTACCCTAAACCGAGCCCTAACCATAACACTAATCCTAACCCTAACCCTAACCCATACCCTACGCCCTACCCGAACCCCTCCCCGAACCCGTACCCTAAGCCATACCCTAGCCCTCACCCTAACCCTAACCCTAACCCTAAGCTACCCTTGACGGCTTCTGCCTCCAATAGATTTCCTAAGCACTAGTGTTTTAAGGACCAGGTTAAAAATAGAATCCTAATGTGATTTCGTGATAATGGGTGTGTTCCTTATCTTCTCCTAGTGTCTAAACTCTTCTCCATGGCTGGACCCCCAAATAATATTCCTTTACGTGCTAAGGGGTATCTAGAGAGTGGGATAGGTTTAATAACTATCCTCACTCTATCGCGTACCCTAACCCTAACCCCTACCCTAACACTAACGTGTACCCTAATCCTAACCCGTACCCTAAACCGAACCCTAACCCTAACACTAACCCTAACCCTAACCCTAACCCATACCCTACGCCCTACCCGAACCCCTCCCCGAACCCGTACCCTAAGCCATACTCTAACCCTCACCCTAACCCTAACCCTAACCCTAAGCTACCCTTGACTGATTCTGCCTCCAATAGATTTCCTAAGCACTAGTGTTTTAAGGAACAGGTGAAAAAGAGAATCCTAATGTGATTTCTTGATAATGGGTGTGTTCCTTATCTTCTCCTAGTGTCTAAACTCTTCTCAATGCCTGGACCCCCAATAATATTCCTGTACGTGCTAAGGGGTATCTAGAGAGTGTGATAGGTTTAATAACTATCCCCACCCTAACGCGTACACTAACCCTAACCCCTACCCTAACCCTAACGCGTACCCTAATCCTAACCCATACCCTAAACCGAGCCCTAACCCTAACACTAGCCCTAACCCTATACCTAACCCATACCCTACGCCCTACCCGAACCCCTCCCCGAACCCGTACCCTAAGCCATACCCTAACCCTCACCCTAACCCTAACCCTAACCCTAAGCTACCCTTGATTGCTTCTGCCACCAATAGATTTCCTAAGCACTAGTGTTTTAAGGAACAGGTTAAAAAGAGAATCCTAATGTGACTGCGTGATAATGGGTGTGTTCCTTATCTTCTCCTAGTGTCTAAACTCTTCTCCATGGCTGGACCCCCAATAATATTCCTGTACGTGCTAAGGGGTATCTAGAGACTGGGATAGGTTTAATAACTACCCTCACCCTAACGCGTACACTAACCCTAACCCCTACCCTAACCCTAACGCGTACCCTAATCCTAACCCGTACCCTAAACCGAGCCCTAACCCTAACAATAACCCTAACCCTAACCCTAACCCTAACCCTAACCCTAACCCATACCCTACGACCTACCCGAACCCCTCCCCGAACCCGTACCCTAAGCCGTACCCTAACCCTCAACCTAACCCTAACCCTAACCCTAAGCTACCCTTGACGGCTTCTGCCTACAATAGATTTCGTAAGCACTAGTGTTTTAAGGAACAGGTTAAAAAGAGAATCCTAATGTGATTTCGTGATAATGGGTGTGTTCCTTATCTTCTCCTAGTGTCTAAACTCTTCTTCATGGCTGGACCCCTAATAATATTCCTGTACGTGCTAAGGGTATCTAGAGAGTGGGAAAGGTTTAATAACTACCCTCACCCTAACGCGTACACTAACCCTAACCCCTACCCTAACCCTAACGCGTACCCTAATCCTAACCCGTACCCTAAACCGAGCCCTAACCCTAACACTAACCCTAACCCTAACCCTAACCCATACCCTACGCCCTACCCGAACCCCTCCCCGAACCGTACCCTAAGCCGTACCCTAACCCTCACCCTAACCCTAACCCTAACCCTAAGCTACCCTTGACGGCTTCTGCCTCCAATAGATTTCCTAAGCACTAGTGTTTTAAGGAACAGGTTAAAAAGAGAATCCTAATGTGATTTCTTGATAATGGGTGTGTTCCTTATCTTCTCCTAGTGTCTAAACTCTTCTCCATGGCTGGACCCCCAAATAATATTACTTTAAGTGCTAAGGGGTATCTAGAGAGTGGGATAGGTTTAATAACTACCCTCACCCTAACGCGTACCCTAACCCTAACCCCTACCCTAACCCTAACACGTACCCTAATCCTAACCCGTACCCTAAACCGAGCCCTAAACCTAACACTAGCCCTAACCCTAACCCTAACCAATACCCTACGCTCTACCCGAACCCCTCCCCGAACCCGTACCCTAAGCCGTACCCTAACCCTCACCCTAACCCTAACCCTAACCCTAAGCTACCCTTGACTGCTTCTGCCTCCAGTAGATTTCCTAAGCACTAGTGTTTTAAGGAACAGGTTAAAAAGAGAATCCTAATGTGATTTCGTGATAATGGGTGTGTTCCTTATCTTCTCCTCGTGTCTAAACTCTTCTCCATGGCTGGACCCCCAAATAATATTCCTTTACGTGCTAAGGGGTATCTAGAGAGTGTGATAGGTTTAATAACTACTCCCACCCTAACGCGTACCCTAACCCTAACCCCTACCCTAACCCTAACGCGTACCCTAATCCTAACCCGTACACTAAACCGAGCCCTAAACCTAACACTAACCCTAACCCTAACCCTAACCGATACCCTACGCCCTACACGAACCCCTCCCCGAAACCGTACCCTAAGCCATACCCTAACCCTCACACTAACCCTAAACCTAACCCTAAGATACCCTTGACTGCTTCTGCCTCCAATAGATTTCCTAAGCACTAGTGTTTTAAGGAACAGGTTAAAAAGAGAATCCTAATGTGATTTCGTGATAATGGGTGTGTTCCTTATCTTCTTCTAGTGTCTAAACTCTTCTCCATGGCTGCACCCCCAATAATATTCCTGTACGTGCTAAGGGGTATCAAGAGAGTGGGATAGGTTTAATAACTACCCTCACCCTAACGCGTACACTAACCCTAACCCCTACCCTAACCCTAATGCGTACCCTAATCCTAACCCGTACCCTAAACCGAGCCCTAACCCTAACACTAACCCTAACCCTAACCCTAACCCTAACCCTAACCCTAACCCATACCCTACGACCTACCCGAACCCCTCCCCGAACCCGTACCCTAAGCCGTACCCTAACCCTCAACCTAACCCTAACCCTAACCCTAAGCTACCCTTGACGGCTTCTGCCTACAATAGATTTCGTAAGCACTAGTGTTTTAAGGAACAGGTTAAAAAGAGAATCCTAATGTGATTTCGTGATAATGGGTGTGTTCCTTATCTTCTCCTAGTGTCTAAACTCTTCTTCATGGCTGGACCCCTAATAATATTCCTGTACGTGCTAAGGGTATCTAGAGAGTGGGAAAGGTTTAATAACTACCCTCACCCTAACGCGTACACTAACCCTAACCCCTACCCTAACCCTAACGCGTACCCTAATCCTAACCAGTACCCTAAACCGAGCCCTAACCCTAACACTAACCCTAACCCTAACCCTAACCCATACCCTACGCCCTACCCGAACCCCTCCCCGAACCGTACCCTAAGCCGTACCCTAACCCTCACCCTAACCCTAACCCTAACCCTAAGCTACCCTTGACGGCTTCTGCCTCCAATAGATTTCCTAAGCACTAGTGTTTTAAGGAACAGTTTAAAAAGAGAATCCTAATGTGATTTCTTGATAATGGGTGTGTTCCTTATCTTCTCCTAGTGTCTAAACTCTTCTCCATGGCTGGACCCCCAAATAATATTACTTTAAGTGCTAAGGGGTATCTAGAGAGTGGGATAGGTTTAATAACTACCCTCACCCTAACGCGTACCCTAACCCTAACCCCTACCCTAACCCTAACACGTACCCTAATCCTAACCCGTACCCTAAACCGAGCCCTAACCCTAACCCTAACCAATACCCTACGCTCTACCCGAACCCCTCCCCGAACCCGTACCCTAAGCCGTACCCTAACCCTCACCCTAACCCTAACCCTAACCATAAGCTACCCTTGACTGCTTCTGCCTCCAATAGATTTCCTAAGCACTAGTGTTTTAAGGAACAGGTTAAAAAGAGAATCCTAATGTGATTTCGTGATAATGGGTGTGTTCCTTATCTTCTCCTCGTGTCTAAACTCTTCTCCATGGCTGGACCCCCAAATAATATTCCTTTACGTGCTAAGGGGTATCTAGAGAGTGTGATAGGTTTAATAACTACTCCCACCCTAACGCGTACCCTAACCCTACCCCTACCCTAACCCTAACGCGTACCCTAATCCTAACCCGTACCCTAAACCGAGCCCTAAACCTAACACTAACCCTAAACCTAACCCAAACCCATACCCTACGCCCTACCCGAACCCCTCCCCGAACCCGTACCCTAAGCCATACCCTAATCCTCACCCTAACCCTAACCCTAACCCTAAGCTACCCTTGACTGCTTCTGCCTCCAATAGATTTCCTAAGCACTAGTGTTTTAAGGAACAGGTTAAAAAGAGAATCCTAATGTGATTTCGTGATAATGGGTGTGTTCCTTATCTTCTCCTAGTGTCTAAACTCTTCTCCATGGCTGGACCCCCAATAATATTCCTGTACGTGCTAAGGGGTATCTAGAGAGTGGGATAGGTTTAATAACTACCCTCACCCTAACGCGTACACTAACCCTAACCCCTACCCTAACCCTAACGCGTACACTAATCCTAACCCGTACCCTAAACCGAGCCCTAACCCTAACACTAACCCTAACCCTAACCCTAACCCATACCCTACGCCCTACCCGAACGCCTCCCCGAACCCGTACCCTAAGCCGTACCCTAACCCTCACCCTAACCCTAACCCTAACCCTAAGCTACCCTTGACGGCTTCTGCCTCCAATAGATTTCCTAAGCACTAGTGTTTTAAGGAACAGGTTAAAAAGAGAATCCTAATGTGATTTCTTGATAATGGGTGTGTTCCTTATCTTCTCCTCGTGTCTAAACTCTTCTCCATGGCTGGACCCCCAAATAATATTCCTTTACGTGCTAAGGGGTATCTAGAGAGTAGGATAGGTTTAATAACTACCCTCACCCTAACGCGTACCCTAACCCTAACCCCTACCCTAACCCTAACGCGTACCCTAATCTTAACCCGTACACTAAACCGAGCCCTAAACCTAACACTAGCCCTAACCCTAACCCTAACCCATACCCTACGCCCTACCCGAACCCCTCCCCGAACCCGTACCCTAAGCCATACCCTAGCCCTCACCCTAACCCTAACACTAACCCTAAGCTACCCTTGACTGCTTCTGCCTCCAATAGATTTCCTAAGCACTAGTGTTTTAAGGAACAGGTTAAAAAGAGAATCCTAATATGATTTCGTGATAATGGGTGTGTTCCTTATCTTCTCCTAGTGTCTAAACTCTTCTCCATGGCTGGACCCCCAAACAATATTCCTTTACGTGCTAAGGGGTATCTAGAGAGTGGGATAGGTTTAATAACTATCCTCACCCTAACGCGTACCCTAACTCTAACCCCTAACCTAACCCTAGCGCGTATCCTAATCCTAACCCGTACCCTAAACCGAGCCCTAACCCTAACACTAACTCTAACCCTAACCCTAACCCATACCCTACGCCCTACCCGAACCCCTCCCTGAACCCGTACCCTAAACCGTACCCTAACCCTCACCCTAACCCTAACCCTAACCCTAAGCTACCCTTGACGGCTTCTGCCTCCAATAGATTTCCTAAGCACTAGTGTTTTAAGGAACAGGTTAAAAAGAGAATCCTAATGTGATTTCTTGATAATGGGTGTGTTCCTTATCTTCTCCTCGTGTCTAAACTCTTCTCCATGGCTGGACCCCCAAATAATATTCCTTTACGTGCTAAGGGTTATCTAGAGAGTGGGATAGGTTTAATAACTACCCTCACCTTAACGCGTTCCCTAACCCTAACCCCTACCCTAACCCTAACGCGTACCCTTATCCTAACCCGTACCCTAAACCGAGCCCTAACCCTAACACTAGCCCTAACCCTAACCCTAACCAATAACCTACGCCCTACCCGAACCCCTCCCCGAACCCGTACCCTAAGCCGTACCCTAACCCTCACCCTAACCCTAAGCTACCCTTGACTGCTTCTGCCTCCAATAGATTTCCTAAGCACTAGTGTTTTAAGGAACAGGTTAAAAAGAGAATCCTAATGTGATTTCTTGATAATGGGTGTGTTCCTTATCTTCTCCTAGTGTCTAAACTCTTCTCCATGGCTGGACCCCCAAATAATATTCCTTTACGTGCTAAGGGGTATCTAGAGAGTGGGATAGGTTTAATAACTAACCTCACCCTATCGCGTACCCTAACCCTAACCCCTACCCTAACACTAACGCGTACCCTAATCCTAACCCGTACCCTTAACCGAGCCCTAACCCTAACACTAACCCTAACCCTAACCCTAACCCATACCCTACGCCCTACCCGAACCCCTCCCCGAACCCGTACCCTAAGTCGAACCCTAACCCTCACCCTAACCCTAACCCTAACCCTAAGCTACCCTTGACTGCTTCTTCCTCCAATAGATTTCCTAAGCACTAGTGTTTTAAGGAACAGGTTAAAAAGAGAATCCTAATGTGATTTCTTGATAATGGGTGTGTTCCTTATCTTCTCCTCGTGTCTAAACTCTTCTCCATGGCTGGACCCCCAAATAATATTCCTTTAAGTGCTAAGGGGTATCTAGAGATTGGGATAGGTTTAATAACTACCCTCACCCTAACGCGTACCCTAACCCTAACCCCTACCCTAACCCTAACGCGTACCCTAATCCTAACCCGTGCCTTAAACCGAGCCCTAACCCTAACACTAACTCTAACCCTAACCCTAACCCATACCCTACGCCCTACCCGAACCCCTCCCCGAACCCGTACCCTAAGCCGTACCCTAACCCTCACCCTAACCCTAACCCTAACCCTAAGCTACCCTTGACTGCTTCTGCCTCCAATAGATTTCCTAAGCACTAGTGTTTTAAGGAACAGTTTAAAAAGTGAATCATATTGTGATTTCTTGATAATGGGTGTGTTCCTTATCTTCTCCTCGTGTCTAAACTCTTCTCCATGGCTGGACCCCCAAATAATATTCCTTTACGTGCTAAGGGGTATCTAGAGAGTGGGATAGGTTTAATAACTACCCTCACCCTAAAGCGTACCCTAACCCTAACCACTACCCTAACACTAACGCGTACCCTAATCCTAACCCGTACCCTAAACCGAGCCCTAACCCTAACACTAGCCCTAACCCTAACCCTAACCCATACCCTACGCCCTACCCGAACCCCTCCCCGAACCCTTACCCTAAGCCATACCCTAACCCTCACCCTAACCCTAACCCTAACCCTAAGCTACCCTTGACTGCTTCTGCCTCCAATAGATTTCCTAAGCACTAGTGTTTTAAGGAACAGGTTAAAAAGAGAATCCTAATGTGATTTCTTGATAATGGGTGTGTTCCTTATCTTCTCCTCGTGTCTAAACTCTTCTCCATGGCTGGACCCCCAAATAATATTCCTTTACGTGCTAAGGGTTATCTAGAGAGTGGGATAGGTTTAATAACTACCCTCACCCTAACGCGTTCCCTAACCCTAACCCCTACCCTAACCCTAACGCGTACCCTTATCCTAACCCGTACCCTAAACCGAGCCCTAACCCTAACACTAGCCCTAACCCTAACCCTAACCAATAACCTACGCCCTACCCGAACCCCTCCCCGAACCCGTACCCTAAGCCGTACCCTAACCCTCACCCTAACCCTAAGCTACCCTTGACTGCTTCTGCCTCCAATAGATTTCCTAAGCACTAGTGTTTTAAGGAACAGGTTAAAAAGAGAATCCTAATGTGATTTCTTGATAATGGGTGTGTTCCTTATCTTCTCCTAGTGTCTAAACTCTTCTCCATGGCTGGACCCCCAAATAATATTCCTTTACGTGCTAAGGGGTATCTAGAGAGTGGGATAGGTTTAATAACTAACCTCACCCTATCGCGTACCCTAACCCTAACCCCTACCCTAACACTAACGCGTACCCTAATCCTAACCCGTACCCTTAACCGAGCCCTAACCCTAACACTAAACCTAACCCTAACCCTAACCCTAACCCTAACCCTAACCCATACCCTACGCCCTACCCGAACCCCTCCCCGAACCCGTACCCTAAGTCGTACCCTAACCCTCACCCTAACCCTAACCCTAACCCTAAGCTACCCTTGACTGCTTCTTCCTCCAATAGATTTCCTAGGCACTAGTGTTTTAAGGAACAGGTTAAAAAGAGAATCCTAATGTGATTTCTTGATAATGGGTGTGTTCCTTATCTTCTCCTCGTGTCTAAACTCTTCTCCATGGCTGGACCCCCAAATAATATTCCTTTAAGTGCTAAGGGGTATCTAGAGATTGGGATAGGTTTAATAACTACCCTCACCCTAACGCGTACCCTAACCCTAACCCCTACCCTAACCCTAACGCGTACCCTAATCCTAACCCGTGCCTTAAACCGAGCCCTAACCCTAACACTAACTCTAACCCTAACCCTAACCCATACCCTACGCCCTACCCGAACCCCTCCCCGAACCCGTACCCTAAGCCGTACCCTAACCCTCACCCTAACCCTAACCCTAACCCTAAGCTACCCTTGACTGCTTCTGCCTCCAATAGATTTCCTAAGCACTAGTGTTTTAAGGAACAGTTTAAAAAGTGAATCATATTGTGATTTCTTGATAATGGGTGTGTTCCTTATCTTCTCCTCGTGTCTAAACTCTTCTCCATGGCTGGACCCCCAAATAATATTCCTTTACGTGCTAAGGGGTATCTAGAGAGTGGGATAGGTTTAATAACTACCCTCACCCTAAAGCGTACCCTAACCCTAACCACTACCCTAACCCTAACGCGTACCCTAATCCTAACCCGTACCCTAAACCGAGCCCTAACCCTAACACTAACCCTAACCCTAACCCTAACCCATACCCTATGCCCTACCCGAACCCCTCCCCGAACCCGTACCCTAAGCCGTACCCTAACCCTCACCCTAACCCTAACCCTAACCCTAAGCTACCCTTGACGGCTTCTGCCTCCAATAGATTTCCTAAGCACTAGTGTTTTAAGGAACAGGTTAAAAAGAGAATCCTAATGTGATTTCTTGATAATGGGTGTGTTCCTTATCTTCTCCTCGTGTCTAAACTCTTCTCCATGGCTGGACCCCCAAATAATATTCCCTTACGTGCTAAGGGGTATCTAGAGAGTAGGATAGGTTTAATAACTACCCTCACCCTAACGCGTACCCTAACCCTAACCCCTACCCTAACCCTAACGCGTACCCTAATCCTAACCCGTACCCTAAACCGAGCCCTAAACCTAACACTAGCCCTAACCCTAACCCTAACCCATACCCTACGCCCTACCCGAACCCCTCCCCGAACCCGTACCCTAAGCCATACCCTAGCCCTCACCCTAACCCTAACACTAACCCTAAGCTACCCTTGACTGCTTCTGCCTCCAATAGATTTCCTAAGCACTAGTGTTTTAAGGAACAGGGTAAAAAGAGAATCCTAATATGATTTCGTGATAATGGGTGTGTTCCTTATCTTCTCCTAGTGTCTAAA
Source organism: Balaenoptera acutorostrata (assembly GCF_949987535.1). Classification (NCBI taxonomy): domain Eukaryota; kingdom Metazoa; phylum Chordata; class Mammalia; order Artiodactyla; family Balaenopteridae; genus Balaenoptera; species Balaenoptera acutorostrata. The sequence goes on along the minus strand of NW_026645684.1, from coordinate 277,276 downwards.
CTCTTCTCCATGGCTGGACCCCCAAACAATATTCCTTTACGTGCTAAGGGGTATCTAGAGAGTGGGATAGGTTTAATAACTATCCTCACCCTAACGCGTACCCTAACTCTAACCCCTAACCTAACCCTAGCGCGTACCCTAATCCTAACCCGTACCCTAAACCGAGCCCTAACCCTAACACTAACTCTAACCCTAACCCTAACCCATACCCTACGCCCTACCCGAACCCCTCCCCGAACCCGTACCCTAAGCCGTACCCTAACCCTCACCCTAACCCTAACCCTAACCCTAAGCTACCCTTGACGGCTTCTGCCTCCAATAGATTTCCTAAGCACTAGTGTTTTAAGGAACAGGTTAAAAAGAGAATCCTAATGTGATTTCTTGATAATGGGTGTGTTCCTTATCTTCTCCTCGTGTCTAAACTCTTCTCCATGGCTGGACCCCCAAATAATATTCCTTTACGTGCTAAGGGTTATCTAGAGAGTGGGATAGGTTTAATAACTACCCTCACCCTAACGCGTTCCCTAACCCTAACCCCTACCCTAACCATAACGCGTACAATAATCCTAACCCGTACCCTAAACCGAGCCCTAACCCTAACACTAGCCCTAACCCTAACCCTAACCAATACCCTACGCCCTACCCGAACCCCTCCCCGAACCCGTACCCTAAGCCGTACCCTAACCCTCACCCTAACCCTAAGCTACCCTTGACTGCTTCTGCCTCCAATAGATTTCCTAAGCACTAGTGTTTTAAGGAACAGGTTAAACAGAGAATCCTAATGTGATTTCTTGATAATGGGTGTGTTCCTTAACTTCTCCTAGTGTCTAAACTCTTCTCCATGGCTGGACCCCCAAATAATATTCCTTTACGTGCTAAGGGGTATCTAGAGAGTGGGATAGGTTTAATAACTAACCTCACTCTATCGCGTACCCTAACCCTAACCCCTACCCTAACACTAACGCGTACCCTAATCCTAACCCGTACCCTAAACCGAGCCCTAAACCTAACACTAACCCTAACGCTAACCCTAAACCATACCCTACGCCCTACCCGAACCCCTCCCCGAACCCGTACCCTAAGCCGTACCCTAACCCTCACCCTAACCCTAAACCTAACCCTAAGCTACCCTTGACGGCTTCTGCCTCCAATAGATTTCCTAAGCACTAGTGTTTTAAGGAACAGGTTAAAAAGAGAATCCTAATGTGATTTCTTGATAATGGGTGTGTTCCTTATCTTCTCCTAGTGTCTAAACTCTTCTCCATGGCTGGACCCCCAAATAATATTACTTTACGTGCTAAGGGGTATCTAGAGAGTGGGATAGGTTTAATAACTACCCTCACCCTAAAGCGTACCCTAACCCTAACCACTACCCTAACACTAACGCGTACCCTAATCCTAACCCGTAACCTTAACCGAGCCCTAACCCTAACACTAACCCTAACCCTAACCCTAACCCATACCCTACGCCCTACCTGAACCCCTCCCCGAACCCGTACCCTAAGTCGTACCCTAACCCTCACCCTAACCCTAAACCTAACCCTAAGCTACCCTTGACGGCTTCTGCCTCCAATAGATTTCCTAAGCACTAGTGTTTTAAGGAACAGGTTAAAAAGAGAATCCTAATGTGATTTCTTGATAATGGGTGTGTTCCTTATCTTCTCCTCGTGTCTAAACTCTTCTCCATGGCTGGACCCCCAAATAATATTCCTTTAAGTGCTAAGGGGTATCTAGAGAGTGGGATAGGTTTAATAACTACCCTCACCCTAACGCGTACCCTAACCCTAACCCCTACCCTAACCCTAACGCGTACCCTAATCCTAACCCGTACCCTAAACCGAGCCCTAAACCTAACACTAACCCTAACCCTAACCCTAACCCATACCCTACGCCCTACCCGAACCCCTCCCCGAACCCGTACCCTAAGCCGTACCCTAACCCTCACCCTAACCCTAACCCTAACCCTAAGCTACCCTTGACTGCTTCTGCCTCCAATAGATTTCCTAAGCACTAGTGTTTTAAGGAACAGGTGAAAAAGAGAATCCGAATGTGATTTCTTGATAATGGGTGTGTTCCTTATCTTCTCCTCGTGTCTAAACTCTTCTCCATGGTTGGACCCACAAATAATATTCCTTTACGTGCTAAGGGGTATCTAGAGAGTGGGATAGGTTTAATAACTACCCTGACCCTAACGCGTACACTAACCCTAACCCCTACCCTAACCCTAACGCGTACCCTAATCCTAACCCGTACCCTAAACCGAGCCCTAACCCTAACACTAACCCTAACCCTAACGCTAACCCATACCCTACGCCCTACCCGAACCCCTCCCCGAACCCGTACCCTAAACCGTACCCTAACCCTCACCCTAACCCTAACCCTAACCCTAAGCTACCCTTGACGGCTTCTGCCTCCAATAGATTTCGTAAGCACTAGTATTTTAAGGAACAGGTTAAAAAGAGAATTCTAATGTGATTTCGTGATAATGGGTGTGTTCCTTATCTTCTCCTAGTGTCTAAACTCTTCTCCATGGCTGGACCCCCAATAATATTCCTGTACGTGCTAAGGGGTATCTAGAGAGTCGGATAGGTTTAATAACTACCCTCACCCTAACGCGTACACTAACCCTAACCCCTACCCTAACCCTAACGCGTACCCTAATCCTAACCCGTACCCTAAACCGAGCCCTAACCCTAACACTAACCCTAACCCTAACCCTAACCCATACCCTACGCACTACCCGAACCCCTCCCCGAACCCGTACCCTAAGCCGTACCCTAACCCTCACCCTAACCCTAACCCTAACCCTAAGCTACCCTTGACGGCTTCTGCCTCCAATAGATTTCCTAAGCACTAGTGTTTTAAGGAACAGGTTAAAAAGAGAATCCTAATGTGATTTCTTGATAATGGGTGTGTTCCTTATCTTCTCCTCGTGTCTAAACTCTTCTCCATGGCTGGACCCCCAAATAATATTCCTTTACGTGCTAAGGGGTATCTAGAGAGTAGGATAGGTTTAATAACTACCCTCACCCTAACGCGTACCCTAACCCTAACCCCTACCCTAACCCTAACGCGTACCCTAATCCTAACCCGTACCCTAAACCGAGCCCTAAACCTAACACTAGCCCTAACCCTAACCCTAACCCATACCCTACGCCCTACCCGAACCCCTCCCCGAACCCGTACCCTAAGCCATACCCTAGCCCTCACCCAAACCCTAACACTAACCCTAAGCTACCCTTGACTGCTTCTGCCTCCAATAGATTTCCTAAGCACTAGTGTTTTAAGGAACAGGGTAAAAAGAGAATCCTAATATGATTTCGTGATAATGGGTGTGTTCCTTATCTTCTCCTAGTGTCTAAACTCTTCTCCATGGCTGAACCCCCAAACAATATTCCTTTACGTGCTAAGGGGTATCTAGAGAGTGGGATAGGTTTAATAACTATCCTCACCCTAACGCGTACCCTAACTCTAACCCCTAACATAACCCTAGCGCGTACCCTAATCCTAACCCGTACCCTAAACCGAGCCCTAACCCTAACACTAACTCTAACCCTAACCCTAACCCATACCCTACGCCCTACCCGAACCCCTCCCTGAACCCGTACCCTAAACCGTACCCTAACCCTCACCCTAACCCTAACCCTAACCCTAAGCTACCCTTGACGGCTTCTGCCTCCAATAGATTTCCTAAGCACTAGTGTTTTAAGGAACAGGTTAAAAAGAGAATCCTAATGTGATTTCTTGATAATGGGTGTGTTCCTTATCTTCTCCTCGTGTCTAAACTCTTCTCCATGGCTGGACCCCCAAATAATATTCCTTTACGTGCTAAGGGTTATCTAGAGAGTGGGATAGGTTTAATAACTACCCTCACCCTAACACGTTCCCTAACCCTAACCCCTACCCTAACCCTAACGCGTACCCTAATCCTAACCCGTACCCTAAACCGAGCCCTAACCCTAACACTAGCCCTAACCCTAACCCTAACCAATACCCTACGCCCTACCCGAACCCCTCCCCGAACCCGTACCCTAAGCCGTACCCTAACCCTCACCCTAACCCTAAGCTACCCTTGACTGCTTCTGCCTCCAATAGATTTCCTAAGCACTAGTGTTTTAAGGAACAGGTTAAAAAGAGAATCCTAATGTGATTTCTTGATAATGGGTGTGTTCCTTAACTTCTCCTAGTGTCTAAACTCTTCTCCATGGCTGGACCCCCAAATAATATTCCTTTACGTGCTAAGGGGTATCTAGAGAGTGGGATAGGTTTAATAACTAACCTCACCCTATCGCGTACCCTAACCCTAACCACTACCATAACACTAACGCGTACCCTAATCCTAACCCGTACCCTAAACCGAGCCCTAACCCTAACACTAACCCTAACCCTAAACCATACCCTACGCCCTACCCGAACCCCTCCCCGAACCCGTACCCTAAGCCGTACCCTAAACCTCACCCTAACCCTAAACCTAACCCTAAGCTACCCTTGACGGCTTCTGCCTCCAATAGATTTCCTAAGCACTAGTGTTTTAAGGAACAGGTTAAAAAGAGAATCCTAATGTGATTTCTTGATAATGGGTGTGTTCCTTATCTTCTCCTAGTGTCTAAACTCTTCTCCATGGCTGGACCCCCAAATAATATTACTTTACGTGCTAAGGGGTATCTAGAGAGTGGGATAGGTTTAATAACTACCCTCACCCTAAAGCGTACCCTAACCCTAACCACTACCATAACACTAACGCGTACCCTAATCCTAACCCGTACCCTAAACCGAGCCCTAAACCTAACACTAACCCTAACCCTAACCCTAACCCATACCCTACGCCCTACCCGAACCCCTCCCCGAACCCGTACCCTAAGCCGTACCCTAACCCTCACCCTAACCCTAACCCTAACCCTAAGCTACCCTTGACTGCTTCTGCCTCCAATAGATTTCCTAAGCACTAGTGTTTTAAGGAACAGGTTAAAAAGAGAATCCTAATGTGATTTCGTGATAATGGGTGTGTTCCTTATCTTCTCCTCGTGTCTAAACTCTTCTCCATGGCTGGACCCCCAAATAATATTCCTTTATGTGCTAAGGGGTATCTAGAGAGTGTGATAGGTTTAATAACTACCCTCACCCTAACACGTACCCTAACCCTAACCCCTACCCTAACCCTAACGCGTACCCTAATCCTAACCCGTACCCTAAACCGAGCCCTAACCATAACACTAACCCTAACCCTAACCCTAACCCATACCCTACGCCCTACCCGAACCCCTCCCCGAACCCGTACCCTAAGCCATACCCTAGCCCTCACCCTAACCCTAACCCTAACCCTAAGCTACCCTTGACTGCTTCTGCCTCCAATAGATTTCCTAAGCACTAGTGTTTTAAGGAACAGTTTAAAAAGAGAATCATATTGTGATTTCTTGATAATGGGTGTGTTCCTTATCTTCTCCTAGTGTCTAAACTCTTCTCCATGGCTGGACCCCCAAATAATATTCCTTTACGTGCTAAGGGGTATCTAGAGAGTGGGATAGGTTTAATAACTACCCTCACCCTAAAGCGTACCCTAACCCTAACCACTACCCTAACACTAACGCGTACCCTAATCCTAACCCGTACCCTAAACCGAGCCCTAACCCTAACACTAACCCTAACCCTAACCGTAACCCATACCCTACGCCCTACCCGAACCCCTCCCCGAACCCGTACCCTAAGCCGTACCCTAACCCTCACCCTAACCCTAACCCTAACCCTAAGCTACCCTTGACTGCTTCTGCCTCCAATAGATTTCCTAAGCACTAGTGTTTTAAGGAACAGGTTAAAAAGAGAATCCTAATGTGATTTCTTGATAATGGGTGTGTTCCTAATCTTCTCCTAGTGTCTAAACTATTCTCCATGGCTGGACCCCCAAATAATATTCCTTTACGTGCTAAGGAGTATCTAGAGAGTAGGATAGGTTTAATAACTACCCTCACCCTAACGCATACCCTAACCCTAACCCCTACCCTAACCCTAACGCGTACCCTAATCCTAACCCGTACACTAAACCGAGCCCTAAACCTAACACTAGCCCTAACCCTAACCCTAACCCATACCCTACGCCCTACCCGAACCCCTCCCCGAACCCGTACCCTAAGCCATACCCTAGCCCTCACCCTAACCCTAACACTAACCCTAAGCTACCCTTGACTGCTTCTGCCTCCAATAGATTTCCTAAGCACTAGTGTTTTAAGGAACAGGGTAAAAAGAGAATCCTAAAATGATTTCGTGATAATGGGTGTGTTCCTTATCTTCTCCTAGTGTCTAAACTCTTCTCCATGGCTGGACCCCCAAACAATATTCCTTTACGTGCTAAAGGGTATCTAGAGAGTGGGATAGGTTTAATAACTATCCTCACCCTAACGCGTACCCTAACTCTAACCCCTAACCTAACCCTAGCACGTACCCTAATCCTAACCCGTTCCCTAAACCGAGCCCTAACCCTAACACTAACTCTAACCCTAACCCTAACCCATACCCTACGCCCTACCCGAACCCCTCCCTGAACCCGTACCCTAAACCGTACCCTAACCCTCAACCTAACCCTAACCCTAACCCTAAGCTACCCTTGACGGCTTCTACCTCCAATAGATTTCCTAAGCACTAGTGTTTTAAGGAACAGGTTAAAAAGAGAATCCTAATGTGATTTCTTGATAATGGGTGTGTTCCTTATCTTCTCCTCGTGTCTAAACTCTTCTCCATGGCTGGACGCCCAAATAATATTCCTTTACGTGCTAAGGATTATCTAGAGAGTGGGATAGGTTTAATAACTACCCTCACCCTAACGTGTTCCCTAACCCTAACCCCTACCCTAACCCTAACGCGTACCCTAATCCTAACCCGTACCCTAAACCGAGCCCTAACCCTAACACTAGCCCTAACCCTAACCCTAACCAATACCCTACGCCCTACCCGAACCCCTCCCCGAACCCGTACCCTAAGCCGTACCCTAACCCTCACCCTAACCCTAAGCTACCCTTGACTGCTTCTGCCTCCAATAGATTTCCTAAGCACTAGTGTTTTAAGGAACAGGTTAAAAAGAGAATCCTAATGTGATTTCTTGATAATGGGTGTGTTCCTTAACTTCTCCTAGTGTCTAAACTCTTCTCCATGGCTGGACCCCCAAATAATATTCCTTTACGTGCTAAGGGGTATCTAGAGAGTGGGATAGGTTTAATAACTAACCTCACCCTATCGCGTACCCTAACCCTAACCCCTACCCTAACACTAACGCGTACCCTAATCCTAACCCGTACCCTAAACCGAGCCCTAACCCTAACACTAACCCTAACCCTAACCCTAAACCATACCCTACGCCCTACCCGAACCCCTCCCCGAACCCGTACCCTAAGCCGTACCCTAACCCTCACCCTAACCCTAACCCTAACCCTAAGCTACCCTTGACTGCTTCTGCCTCCAATAGATTTCCTAAGCACTAGTGTTTTAAGGAACAGGTTAAAAAGAGAATCCTAATGTGATTTCTTGATAATGGGTGTGTTCCTAATCTTCTCCTAGTGTCTAAACTCTTCTCCATGGCTGGACTACCAAATAATATTCCTTTACGTGCTAAGGGGTATCTACAGAGTGGGATAGGTTTAATAACTAACCTCACCCTATCGCGTACCCTAACCCTAACCCCTACCCTAACACTAACACGTACCCTAATCCTAACCCGTACCCTAAACCGAGCCCTAACCCTAACACTAAACCTAACCCTAACCCTAACCCATACCCTACGCCCTACCCGAACCCCTCCCCGAACCCGTACCCTAAGCCGTACCCTAACCCTCACCCTAACCCTAACCCTAACCCTAAGCTACCCTTGACGGCTTCTGCCTCCAATAGATTTCCTAAGCACTAGTGTTTTAAGGAACAGGTTAAAAAGAGAATCCTAATGTGATTTCTTGATAATGGGTGTGTTCCTTATCTTCTCCTCGTGTCTAAACTCTTCTCCATGGCTGGACCCCCAAATAATATTCCTTTACGTGCTAAGGGGTATCTAGAGAGTAGGATAGGTTTAATAACTACCCTCACCCTAACGCGTACCCTAACCCTAACCCCTACCCTAACCCTAACACGTACCCTAATCCTAACCCGTACCCTAAACCGAGCCCTAAACCTAACACTAGCCCTAACCCTAACCCTAACCCATACCCTACGCCCTACCCGAACCCCTCCCCGAACCCGTACCCTAAGCCATACCCTAGCCCTCACCCTAACCCTAACACTAACCCTAAGCTACCCTTGACTGCTTCTGCCTCCAATAGATTTCCTAAGCACTAGTGTTTTAAGGAACAGGGTAAAAAGAGAATCCTAATATGATTTCGTGATAATGGGTGTGTTCCTTATCTTCTCCTAGTGTCTAAACTCTTCTCCATGGCTGGACCCCCAAACAATATTCCTTTACGTGCTAAGGGGTATCTAGAGAGTGGGATAGGTTTAATAACTATCCTCACCCTAACGCGTACCCTAACTCTAACCCCTAACCTAACCCTAGCGCGTACCCTAATCCTAACCCGTACCCTAAACCGAGCCCTAACCCTAACACTAACTCTAACCCTAACCCTAACCCATACCCTACGCCCTACCCGAACCCCTCCCTGAACCCGTACCCTAAACCGTACCCTAACACTCACCCTAACCCTAACCCTAACCCTAAGCTACCCTTGACGGCTTCTGCCTCCAATAGATTTCCTAAGCACTAGTGTTTTAAGGAACAGGTTAAAAAGAGAATCCTAATGTGATTTCTTGATAATGGGTGTGTTCCTTATCTTCTCCTCGTGTCTAAACTCTTCTCCATGGCTGGACCCCCAAATAATATTCCTTTACGTGCTAAGGGTTATCTAGAGAGTGGGATAGGTTTAATAACTACCCTCACCCTAACGCGTTCCCTAACCCTAACCCCTACCCTAACCCTAACGCGTACAATAATCCTAACCCGTACCCTAAACCGAGCCCTAACCCTAACACTAGCCCTAACGCTAACCCTAACCAATACCCTACGCCCTACCCGAACCCCTCCCCGAACCCGTACCCTAAGCCGTACCCTAACCCTCACCCTAACCCTAAGCTACCCTTGACTGCTTCTGCCTCCAATAGATTTCCTAAGCACTAGTGTTTTAAGGAACAGGTTAAACAGAGAATCCTAATGTGATTTCTTGATAATGGGTGTGTTCCTTAACTTCTCCTAGTGTCTAAACTCTTCTCCATGGCTGGACCCCCAAATAATATTCCTTTACGTGCTAAGGGGTATCTAGAGAGTGGGATAGGTTTAATAACTAACCTCACTCTATCGCGTACCCTAACCCTAACCCCTACCCTAACACTAACGCGTACCCTAATCCTAACCCGTACCCTAAACCGAGCCCTAAACCTAACACTAACCCTAACCCTAACCCTAAACCATACCCTACGCCCTACCCGAACCCCTCCCCGAACCCGTACCCTAAGCCGTACCCTAACCCTCACCCTAACCCTAAACCTAACCCTAAGCTACCCTTGACGGCTTCTGCCTCCAATAGATTTCCTAAGCACTAGTGTTTTAAGGAACAGGTTAAAAAGAGAATCCTAATGTGATTTCTTGATAATGGGTGTGTTCCTTATCTTCTCCTAGTGTCTAAACTCTTCTCCATGCCTGGACCCCCAAATAATATTACTTTACGTGCTAAGGGGTATCTAGAGAGTGGGATAGGTTTAATAACTACCCTCACCCTAAAGCGTACCCTAACCCTAACCACTACCCTAACACTAACGCGTACCCTAATCCTAACCCGTAACCTTAACCGAGCCCTAACCCTAACACTAACCCTAACCCTAACCCTAACCCATACCCTACGCCCTACCTGAACCCCTCCCCGAACCCGTACCCTAAGTCGTACCCTAACCCTCACCCTAACCCTAAACCTAACCCTAAGCTACCCTTGACGGCTTCTGCCTCCAATAGATTTCCTAAGCACTAGTGTTTTAAGGAACAGGTTAAAAAGAGAATCCTAATGTGATTTCTTGATAATGGGTGTGTTCCTTATCTTCTCCTCGTGTCTAAACTCTTCTCCATGGCTGGACCCCCAAATAATATTCCTTTAAGTGCTAAGGGGTATCTAGAGAGTGGGATAGGTTTAATAACTACCCTCACCCTAACGCGTACCCTAACCCTAACCCCTACCCTAACCCTAACGCGTACCCTAATCCTAACCCGTACCCTAAACCGAGCCCTAAACCTAACACTAACCCTAACCCTAACCCTAACCCATACCCTACGCCCTACCCGAACCCCTCCCCGAACCCGTACCCTAAGCCGTACCCTAACCCTCACCCTAACCCTAACCCTAACCCTAAGCTACCCTTGACTGCTTCTGCCTCCAATAGATTTCCTAAGCACTAGTGTTTTAAGGAACAGGTGAAAAAGAGAATCCGAATGTGATTTCTTGATAATGGGTGTGTTCCTTATCTTCTCCTCGTGTCTAAACTCTTCTCCATGGTTGGACCCACAAATAATATTCCTTTACGTGCTAAGGGGTATCTAGAGAGTGGGATAGGTTTAATAACTACCCTGACCCTAACGCGTACACTAACCCTAACCCCTACCCTAACCCTAACGCGTACCCTAATCCTAACCCGTACCCTAACCCGAGCCCTAACCCTAACACTAACCCTAACCCTAACCCTAACCCATACCCTACGCCCTACCCGAACCCCTCCCCGAACCCGTACCCTAAACCGTACCCTAACCCTCACCTTAACCCTAACCCTAACCCTAAGCTACCCTTGACTGCTTCTGCCTCCAATAGATTTCCTAAGCACTAGTGTTTTAAGGAACAGGTTAAAAAGAGAATCCTAATGTGATTTCTTGATAATGGGTGTGTTCCTTATCTTCTCCTCGTGTCTAAACTCTTCTCCATGGCTGGACCCCCAAATAATATTCCTTTACGTGCTAAGGGGTATCTAGAGAGTAGGATAGGTTTAATAACTACCCTCACCCTAACGCGTACCCTAACCCTAACCCCTACCCTAACCCTAACGCGTACCCTAATCCTAACCCGTACCCTAAACCGAGCCCTAAACCTAACACTAGCCCTAACCCTAACCCTAACCCATACCCTACGCCCTACCCGAACCCCTCCCCGAACCCGTACCCTAAGCCATACCCTAGCCCTCACCCAAACCCTAACACTAACCCTAAGCTACCCTTGACTGCTTCTGCCTCCAATAGATTTCCTAAGCACTAGTGTTTTAAGGAAGAGGGTAAAAAGAGAATCCTAATATGATTTCGTGATAATGGGTGTGTTCCTTATCTTCTCCTAGTGTCTAAACTCTTCTCCATGGCTGGAACCCCAAACAATATTCCTTTACGTGCTAAGGGGTATCTAGAGAGTGGGATAGGTTTAATAACTATCCTCACCCTAACGCGTACCCTAACTCTAACCCCTAACCTAACCCTAGCGCGTACCCTAATCCTAACCTGTACCCTAAACCGAGCCCTAACCCTAACACTAACTCTAACCCTAACCCTAACCCATACCCTACGCCCTACCCGAACCCCTCCCTGAACCCGTACCCTAAACCGTACCCTAACACTCACCCTAACCCTAACCCTAACCCTAAGCTACCCTTGACGGCTTCTGCCTCCAATAGATTTCCTAAGCACTAGTGTTTTAAGGAACAGGTTAAAAAGAGAATCCTAATGTGATTTCTTGATAATGGGTGTGTTCCTTATCTTCTCCTCGTGTCTAAACTCTTCTCCATGGCTGGACCCCCAAATAATATTCCTTTACGTGCTAAGGGTTATCTAGAGAGTGGGATAGGTTTAATAACTACCCTCACCCTAACGCGTTCCCTAACCTTAACCCCTACCCTAACCCTAACGCGTACAATAATCCTAACCCGTACCCTAAACCGAGCCCTAACCCTAACACTAGCCCTAACGCTAACCCTAACCAATACCCTACGCCCTACCCGAACCCCTCCCCGAACCCGTACCCTAAGCCGTACCCTAACCCTCACCCTAACCCTAAGCTACCCTTGACTGCTTCTGCCTCCAATAGATTTCCTAAGCACTAGTGTTTTAAGGAACAGGTTAAACAGAGAATCCTAATGTGATTTCTTGATAATGGGTGTGTTCCTTAACTTCTCCTAGTGTCTAAACTCTTCTCCATGGCTGGACCCCCAAATAATATTCCTTTACGTGCTAAGGGGTATCTAGATAGTGGGATAGGTTTAATAACTAACCTCACTCTATCGCGTACCCTAACCCTAACCCCTACCCTAACACTAACGCGTACCCTAATCCTAACCCGTACCCTAAACCGAGCCCTAAACCTAACACTAACCCTAACCCTAACCCTAAACCATACCCTACGCCCTACCCGAACCCCTCCCCGAACCCGTACCCTAAGCCGTACCCTAACCCTCACCCTAACCCTAAACCTAACCCTAAGCTACCCTTGACGGCTTCTGCCTCCAATAGATTTCCTAAGCACTAGTGTTTTAAGGAACAGGTTAAAAAGAGAATCCTAATGTGATTTCTTGATAATGGGTGTGTTCCTTATCTTCTCCTAGTGTCTAAACTCTTCTCCATGCCTGGACCCCCAAATAATATTACTTTACGTGCTAAGGGGTATCTAGAGAGTGGGATAGGTTTAATAACTACCCTCACCCTAAAGCGTACCCTAACCCTAACCACTACCCTAACACTAACGCGTACCCTAATCCTAACCCGTAACCTTAACCGAGCCCTAACCCTAACACTAACCCTAACCCTAACCCTAACCCATACCCTACGCCCTACCTGAACCCCTCCCCGAACCCGTACCCTAAGTCGTACCCTAACCCTCACCCTAACCCTAAACCTAACCCTAAGCTACCCTTGACGGCTTCTGCCTCCAATAGATTTCCTAAGCACTAGTGTTTTAAGGAACAGGTTAAAAAGAGAATCCTAATGTGATTTCTTGATAATGGGTGTGTTCCTTATCTTCTCCTCGTGTCTAAACTCTTCTCCATGGCTGGACCCCCAAATAATATTCCTTTAAGTGCTAAGGGGTATCTAGAGAGTGGGATAGGTTTAATAACTACCCTCACCCTAACGCGTACCCTAACCCTAACCCCTACCCTAACCCTAACGCGTACCCTAATCCTAACCCGTACCCTAAACCGAGCCCTAAACCTAACACTAACCCTAACCCTAACCCTAACCCATACCCTACGCCCTACCCGAACCCCTCCCCGAACCCGTACCCTAAGCCGTACCCTAACCCTCACCCTAACCCTAACCCTAACCCTAAGCTACCCTTGACTGCTTCTGCCTCCAATAGATTTCCTAAGCACTAGTGTTTTAAGGAACAGGTGAAAAAGAGAATCCGAATGTGATTTCTTGATAATGGGTGTGTTCCTTATCTTCTCCTCGTGTCTAAACTCTTCTCCATGGTTGGACCCACAAATAATATTCCTTTACGTGCTAAGGGGTATCTAGAGAGTGGGATAGGTTTAATAACTACCCTGACCCTAACGCGTACACTAACCCTAACCCCTACCCTAACCCTAACGCGTACCCTAATCCTAACCCGTACCCTAACCCGAGCCCTAACCCTAACACTAACCCTAACCCTAACCCTAACCCATACCCTACGCCCTACCCGAACCCCTCCCCGAACCCGTACCCTAAACCGTACCCTAACCCTCACCCTAACCCTAACCCTAACCCTAAGCTACCCTTGACTGCTTCTGCCTCCAATAGATTTCCTAAGCACTAGTGTTTTAAGGAACAGGTTAAAAAGAGAATCCTAATGTGATTTCTTGATAATGGGTGTGTTCCTTATCTTCTCCTCGTGTCTAAACTCTTCTCCATGGCTGGACCCCCAAATAATATTCCTTTACGTGCTAAGGGGTATCTCGAGAGTAGGATAGGTTTAATAACTACCCTCACCCTAACGCGTACCCTAACCCTAACCCCTACCCTAACCCTAACGCGTACCCTAATCCTAACCCGTACCCTAAACCGAGCCCTAAACCTAACACTAGCCCTAACCCTAACCCTAACCCATACCCTACGCCCTACCCGAACCCCTCCCCGAACCCGTACCCTAAGCCATACCCTAGCCCTCACCCAAACCCTAACACTAACCCTAAGCTACCCTTGACTGCTTCTGCCTCCAATAGATTTCCTAAGCACTAGTGTTTTAAGGAAGAGGGTAAAAAGAGAATCCTAATATGATTTCGTGATAATGGGTGTGTTCCTTATCTTCTCCTAGTGTCTAAACTCTTCTCCATGGCTGGACCCCCAAACAATATTCCTTTACGTGCTAAGGAGTATCTAGAGAGTGGGATAGGTTTAATAACTATCCTCACCCTAACGCGTACCCTAACTCTAACCCCTAACCTAACCCTAGCGCGTACCCTAATCCTAACCCGTACCCTAAACCGAGCCCTAACCCTAACACTAACTCTAACCCTAACCCTAACCCATACCCTACGCCCTACCCGAACCCCTCCCTGAACCCGTACCCTAAACCGTACCCTAACCCTCACCCTAACCCTAACCCTAACCCTAAGCTACCCTTGACGGCTTCTGCCTCCAATAGATTTCCTAAGCACTAGTGTTTTAAGGAACAGGTTAAAAAGAGAATCCTAATGTGATTTCGTGATAATGGGTGTGTTCCTTATCTTCTCCTCGTGTCTAAACTCTTCTCCATGGCTGGACCCCCAAATAATATTCCTTTATGTGCTAAGGGGTATCTAGAGAGTGTGATAGGTTTAATAACTACCCTCACCCTAACACGTACCCTAACCCTAACCCCTACCCTAACCCTAACGCGTACCCTAATCCTAACCCGTACCCTAAACCGAGCCCTAACCATAACACTAACCCTAACCCTAACCCTAACCCATACCCTACGCCCTACCCGAACCCCTCCCCGAACCCGTACCCTAAGCCATACCCTAGCCCTCACCCTAACCCTAACCCTAACCCTAAGCTACCCTTGACTGCTTCTGCCTCCAATAGATTTCCTAAGCACTAGTGTTTTAAGGAACAGTTTAAAAAGAGAATCATATTGTGATTTCTTGATAATGGGTGTGTTCCTTATCTTCTCCTTGTGTCTAAACTCTTCTCCATGGCTGGACCCCCAAATAATATTCCTTTACGTGCTAAGGGGTATCTAGAGAGTGGGATAGGTTTAATAACTACCCTCACCCTAAAGCGTACCCTAACCCTAACCACTACCCTAACACTAACGCGTACCCTAATCCTAACACGTACCCTAAACCGAGCCCTAACCCTAACACTAACCCTAACCCTAACCCTAACCCATACCCTACGCCCTACCCGAACCCCTCCCCGAACCCGTACCCTAAGCCGTACCCTAACCCTCACCCTAACCCTAACCCTAACCCTAAGCTACCCTTGACTGCTTCTGCCTCCAATAGATTTCCTAAGCACTAGTGTTTTAAGGAACAGGTTAAAAAGAGAATCCTAATGTGATTTCTTGATAATGGGAGTGTTCCTTATCTTCTCCTCGTGTCTAAACTCTTCTCCATGGCTGGACCCCCAAATAATATTCCTTTACGTGCTAAGGGGTATCTAGAGAGTGGGATAGATTTAATAACTAACCTCACCCTAACGCGTACCCTAACCCTAACCCCTACCCTAACACTAACGCATAACCTAATCGTAACCCGTACCCTAAACCGAGCCCTAACCCTAACCCTTGCCCTAAACCTAACCCTATCCCATACCCTACGCCCTACCCGAACCCCTCCCCGAACCCGTACCCTAAGCCGTACCCTAACCCTCACCCTAACCCTAACCCTAACCCTAAGCTACCCTTGACTGCTTCTGCCTCCAATAGATTTCCTAAGCACTAGTGTTTTAAGGAACAGGTTAAAAAGAGAATCCTAATGTGATTTCTTGATAATGGGTGTGTTCCTTATCTTCTCCTCGTGTCTAAACTCTTCTCCATGGCTGGACCCCCAAATAATATTCCTTTACGTGCTAAGGGTTATCTAGAGAGTGGGATAGGTTTAATAACTACCCTCACCCTAACGCGTTCCCTAACCTTAACCCCTACCCTAACCCTAACGCGTACAATAATCCTAACCCGTACCCTAAACCGAGCCCTAACCCTAACACTAGCCCTAACGCTAACCCTAACCCATACCCTACGCCCTACCCGAACCCCTCCCCGAACCCGTACCCTAAGCCGTACCCTAACCCTCACCCTAACCCTAAGCTACCCTTGACTGCTTCTGCCTCCAATAGATTTCCTAAGCACTAGTGTTTTAAGGAACAGGTTAAACAGAGAATCCTAATGTGATTTCTTGATAATGGGTGTGTTCCTTAACTTCTCCTAGTGTCTAAACTCTTCTCCATGGCTGGACCCCCAAATAATATTCCTTTACGTGCTAAGGGGTATCTAGATAGTGGGATAGGTTTAATAACTAACCTCACTCTATCGCGTACCCTAACCCTAACCCCTACCCTAACACTAACGCGTACCCTAATCCTAACCCGTACCCTAAACCGAGCCCTAAACCTAACACTAACCCTAACCCTAACCCTAAACCATACCCTACGCCCTACCCGAACCCCTCCCCGAACCCGTACCCTAAGCCGTACCCTAACCCTCACCCTAACCCTAAACCTAACCCTAAGCTACCCTTGACGGCTTCTGCCTCCAATAGATTTCCTAAGCACTAGTGTTTTAAGGAACAGGTTAAAAAGAGAATCCTAATGTGATTTCTTGATAATGGGTGTGTTCCTTATCTTCTCCTAGTGTCTAAACTCTTCTCCATGCCTGGACCCCCAAATAATATTACTTTACGTGCTAAGGGGTATCTAGAGAGTGGGATAGGTTTAATAACTACCCTCACCCTAAAGCGTACCCTAACCCTAACCACTACCCTAACACTAACGCGTACCCTAATCCTAACCCGTAACCTTAACCGAGCCCTAACCCTAACACTAACCCTAACCCTAACCCTAACCCATACCCTACGCCCTACCTGAACCCCTCCCCGAACCCGTACCCTAAGTCGTACCCTAACCCTCACCCTAACCCTAAACCTAACCCTAAGCTACCCTTGACGGCTTCTGCCTCCAATAGATTTCCTAAGCACTAGTGTTTTAAGGAACAGGTTAAAAAGAGAATCCTAATGTGATTTCTTGATAATGGGTGTGTTCCTTATCTTCTCCTCGTGTCTAAACTCTTCTCCATGGCTGGACCCCCAAATAATATTCCTTTAAGTGCTAAGGGGTATCTAGAGAGTGGGATAGGTTTAATAACTACCCTCACCCTAACGCGTACCCTAACCCTAACCCCTACCCTAACCCTAACGCGTACCCTAATCCTAACCCGTACCCTAAACCGAGCCCTAAACCTAACACTAACCCTAACCCTAACCCTAACCCATACCCTACGCCCTACCCGAACCCCTCCCCGAACCCGTACCCTAAGCCGTACCCTAACCCTCACCCTAACCCTAACCCTAACCCTAAGCTACCCTTGACTGCTTCTGCCTCCAATAGATTTCCTAAGCACTAGTGTTTTAAGGAACAGGTGAAAAAGAGAATCCGAATGTGATTTCTTGATAATGGGTGTGTTCCTTATCTTCTCCTCGTGTCTAAACTCTTCTCCATGGTTGGACCCACAAATAATATTCCTTTACGTGCTAAGGGGTATCTAGAGAGTGGGATAGGTTTAATAACTACCCTGACCCTAACGCGTACACTAACCCTAACCCCTACCCTAACCCTAACGCGTACCCTAATCCTAACCCGTACCCTAACCCGAGCCCTAACCCTAACACTAACCCTAACCCTAACCCTAACCCATACCCTACGCCCTACCCGAACCCCTCCCCGAACCCGTACCCTAAACCGTACCCTAACCCTCACCCTAACCCTAACCCTAACCCTAAGCTACCCTTGACTGCTTCTGCCTCCAATAGATTTCCTAAGCACTAGTGTTTTAAGGAACAGGTTAAAAAGAGAATCCTAATGTGATTTCTTGATAATGGGTGTGTTCCTTATCTTCTCCTCGTGTCTAAACTCTTCTCCATGGCTGGACCCCCAAATAATATTCCTTTACGTGCTAAGGGGTATCTCGAGAGTAGGATAGGTTTAATAACTACCCTCACCCTAACGCGTACCCTAACCCTAACCCCTACCCTAACCCTAACGCGTACCCTAATCCTAACCCGTACCCTAAACCGAGCCCTAAACCTAACACTAGCCCTAACCCTAACCCTAACCCATACCCTACGCCCTACCCGAACCCCTCCCCGAACCCGTACCCTAAGCCATACCCTAGCCCTCACCCAAACCCTAACACTAACCCTAAGCTACCCTTGACTGCTTCTGCCTCCAATAGATTTCCTAAGCACTAGTGTTTTAAGGAAGAGGGTAAAAAGAGAATCCTAATATGATTTCGTGATAATGGGTGTGTTCCTTATCTTCTCCTAGTGTCTAAACTCTTCTCCATGGCTGGACCCCCAAACAATATTCCTTTACGTGCTAAGGGGTATCTAGAGAGTGGGATAGGTTTAATAACTATCCTCACCCTAACGCGTACCCTAACTCTAACCCCTAACCTAACCCTAGCGCGTACCCTAATCCTAACCCGTACCCTAAACCGAGCCCTAACCCTAACACTAACTCTAACCCTAACCCTAACCCATACCCTACGCCCTACCCGAACCCCTCCCTGAACCCGTACCCTAAACCGTACCCTAACCCTCACCCTAACCCTAACCCTAACCCTAAGCTACCCTTGACGGCTTCTGCCTCCAATAGATTTCCTAAGCACTAGTGTTTTAAGGAACAGGTTAAAAAGAGAATCCTAATGTGATTTCGTGATAATGGGTGTGTTCCTTATCTTCTCCTCGTGTCTAAACTCTTCTCCATGGCTGGACCCCCAAATAATATTCCTTTATGTGCTAAGGGGTATCTAGAGAGTGTGATAGGTTTAATAACTACCCTCACCCTAACACGTACCCTAACCCTAACCCCTACCCTAACCCTAACGCGTACCCTAATCCTAACCCGTACCCTAAACCGAGCCCTAACCATAACACTAACCCTAACCCTAACCCTAACCCATACCCTACGCCCTACCCGAACCCCTCCCCGAACCCGTACCCTAAGCCATACCCTAGCCCTCACCCTAACCCTAACCCTAACCCTAAGCTACCCTTGACTGCTTCTGCCTCCAATAGATTTCCTAAGCACTAGTGTTTTAAGGAACAGTTTAAAAAGAGAATCATATTGTGATTTCTTGATAATGGGTGTGTTCCTTATCTTCTCCTTGTGTCTAAACTCTTCTCCATGGCTGGACCCCCAAATAATATTCCTTTACGTGCTAAGGGGTATCTAGAGAGTGGGATAGGTTTAATAACTACCCTCACCCTAAAGCGTACCCTAACCCTAACCACTACCCTAACACTAACGCGTACCCTAATCCTAACCCGTACCCTAAACCGAGCCCTAACCCTAACACTAACCCTAACCCTAACCCTAACCCATACCCTACGCCCTACCCGAACCCCTCCCCGAACCCGTACCCTAAGCCGTACCCTAACCCTCACCCTAACCCTAACCCTAACCCTAAGCTACCCTTGACTGCTTCTGCCTCCAATAGATTTCCTAAGCACTAGTGTTTTAAGGAACAGGTTAAAAAGAGAATCCTAATGTGATTTCTTGATAATGGGAGTGTTCCTTATCTTCTCCTCGTGTCTAAACTCTTCTCCATGGCTGGACCCCCAAATAATATTCCTTTACGTGCTAAGGGGTATCTAGAGAGTGGGATAGATTTAATAACTAACCTCACCCTAACGCGTACCCTAACCCTAACCCCTACCCTAACACTAACGCATAACCTAATCCTAACCCGTACCCTAAACCGAGCCCTAACCCTAACCCTTGCCCTAAACCTAACCCTATCCCATACCCTACGCCCTACCCGAACCCCTCCCCGAACCCGTACCCTAAGCCGTACCCTAACCCTCACCCTAACCCTAACCCTAACCCTAAGCTACCCTTGACTGCTTCTGCCTCCAATAGATTTCCTAAGCACTAGTGTTTTAAGGAACAGGTTAAAAAGAGAATCCTAATGTGATTTCTTGATAATGGGTGTGTTCCTTATCTTCTCCTCGTGTCTAAACTCTTCTCCATGGCTGGACCCCCAAATAATATTCCTTTACGTGCTAAGGGTTATCTAGAGAGTGGGATAGGTTTAATAACTACCCTCACCCTAACGCGTTCCCTAACCTTAACCCCTACCCTAACCCTAACGCGTACAATAATCCTAACCCGTACCCTAAACCGAGCCCTAACCCTAACACTAGCCCTAACGCTAACCCTAACCAATACCCTACGCCCTACCCGAACCCCTCCCCGAACCCGTACCCTAAGCCGTACCCTAACCCTCACCCTAACCCTAAGCTACCCTTGACTGCTTCTGCCTCCAATAGATTTCCTAAGCACTAGTGTTTTAAGGAACAGGTTAAACAGAGAATCCTAATGTGATTTCTTGATAATGGGTGTGTTCCTTAACTTCTCCTAGTGTCTAAACTCTTCTCCATGGCTGGACCCCCAAATAATATTCCTTTACGTGCTAAGGGGTATCTAGAGAGTGGGATAGGTTTAATAACTAACCTCACTCTATCGCGTACCCTAACCCTAACCCCTACCCTAACACTAACGCGTACCCTAATCCTAACCCGTACCCTAAACCGAGCCCTAAACCTAACACTAACCCTAACCCTAACCCTAAACCATACCCTACGCCCTACCCGAACCCCTCCCCGAACCCGTACCCTAAGCCGTACCCTAACCCTCACCCTAACCCTAAACCTAACCCTAAGCTACCCTTGACGGCTTCTGCCTCCAATAGATTTCCTAAGCACTAGTGTTTTAAGGAACAGGTTAAAAAGAGAATCCTAATGTGATTTCTTGATAATGGGTGTGTTCCTTATCTTCTCCTAGTGTCTAAACTCTTCTCCATGCCTGGACCCCCAAATAATATTACTTTACGTGCTAAGGGGTATCTAGAGAGTGGGATAGGTTTAATAACTACCCTCACCCTAAAGCGTACCCTAACCCTAACCACTACCCTAACACTAACGCGTACCCTAATCCTAACCCGTAACCTTAACCGAGCCCTAACCCTAACACTAACCCTAACCCTAACCCTAACCCATACCCTACGCCCTACCTGAACCCCTCCCCGAACCTGTACCCTAAGTCGTACCCTAACCCTCACCCTAACCCTAAACCTAACCCTAAGCTACCCTTGACGGCTTCTGCCTCCAATAGATTTCCTAAGCACTAGTGTTTTAAGGAACAGGTTAAAAAGAGAATCCTAATGTGATTTCTTGATAATGGGTGTGTTCCTTATCTTCTCCTCGTGTCTAAACTCTTCTCCATGGCTGGACCCCCAAATAATATTCCTTTAAGTGCTAAGGGGTATCTAGAGAGTGGGATAGGTTTAATAACTACCCTCACCCTAACGCGTACCCTAACCCTAACCCCTACCCTAACCCTAACGCGTACCCTAATCCTAACCCGTACCCTAAACCGAGCCCTAAACCTAACACTAACCCTAACCCTAACCCTAACCCATACCCTACGCCCTACCCGAACCCCTCCCCGAACCCGTACCCTAAGCCGTACCCTAACCCTCACCCTAACCCTAACCCTAACCCTAAGCTACCCTTGACTGCTTCTGCCTCCAATAGATTTCCTAAGCACTAGTGTTTTAAGGAACAGTTTAAAAAGAGAATCATATTGTGATTTCTTGATAATGGGTGTGTTCCTTATCTTCTCCTTGTGTCTAAACTCTTCTCCATGGCTGGACCCCCAAATAATATTCCTTTACGTGCTAAGGGGTATCTAGAGAGTGGGATAGGTTTAATAACTACCCTCACCCTAAAGCGTACCCTAACCCTAACCACTACCCTAACACTAACGCGTACCCTAATCCTAACCCGTACCCTAAACCGAGCCCTAACCCTAACACTAACCCTAACCCTAACCCTAACCCATACCCTACGCCCTACCCGAACCCCTCCCCGAACCCGTACCCTAAGCCGTACCCTAACCCTCACCCTAACCCTTACCCTAACCCTAAGCTACCCTTGACTGCTTCTGCCTCCAATAGATTTCCTAAGCACTAGTGTTTTAAGGAACAGGTTAAAAAGAGAATCCTAATGTGATTTTTTGATAATGGGAGTGTTCCTTATCTTCTCCTCGTGTCTAAACTCTTCTCCATGGCTGGACCCCCAAATAATATTCCTTTACGTGCTAAGGGGTATCTAGAGAGTGGGATAGATTTAATAACTAACCTCACCCTAACGCGTACCCTAACCCTAACCCCTACCCTAACACTAACGCATAACCTAATCCTAACCCGTACCCTAAACCGAGCCCTAACCCTAACCCTTGCCCTAAACCTAACCCTATCCCATACCCTACGCCCTACCCGAACCCCTCCCCGAACCCGTACCCTAAGCCGTACCCTAACCCTCACCCTAACCCTAACCCTAACCCTAAGCTACCCTTGACTGCTTCTGCCTCCAATAGATTTCCTAAGCACTAGTGTTTTAAGGAACAGGTTAAAAAGAGAATCCTAATGTGATTTCTTGATAATGGGTGTGTTCCTTATCTTCTCCTCGTGTCTAAACTCTTCTCCATGGCTGGACCCCCAAATAATATTCCTTTACGTGCTAAGGGTTATCTAGAGAGTGGGATAGGTTTAATAACTACCCTCACCCTAACGCGTTCCCTAACCTTAACCCCTACCCTAACCCTAACGCGTACAATAATCCTAACCCGTACCCTAAACCGAGCCCTAACCCTAACACTAGCCCTAACCCTAACCCTAACCCATACCCTACGCCCTACCCGAACCCCTCCCCGAACCCGTACCCTAAGCCATACCCTAGCCCTCACCCAAACCCTAACACTAACCCTAAGCTACCCTTGACTGCTTCTGCCTCCAATAGATTTCCTAAGCACTAGTGTTTTAAGGAAGAGGGTAAAAAGAGAATCCTAATATGATTTCGTGATAATGGGTGTGTTCCTTATCTTCTCCTAGTGTCTAAACTCTTCTCCATGGCTGGACCCCCAAACAATATTCCTTTACGTGCTAAGGGGTATCTAGAGAGTGGGATAGGTTTAATAACTATCCTCACCCTAACGCGTACCCTAACTCTAACCCCTAACCTAACCCTAGCGCGTACCCTAATCCTAACCCGTACCCTAAACCGAGCCCTAACCTTAACACTAACTCTAACCCTAACCCTAACCCATACCCTACGCCCTACCCGAACCCCTCCCTGAACCCGTACCCTAAACCGTACCCTAACCCTCACCCTAACCCTAACCCTAACCCTAAGCTACCCTTGACGGCTTCTGCCTCCAATAGATTTCCTAAGCACTAGTGTTTTAAGGAACAGGTTAAAAAGAGAATCCTAATGTGATTTCGTGATAATGGGTGTGTTCCTTATCTTCTCCTCGTGTCTAAACTCTTCTCCATGGCTGGACCCCCAAATAATATTCCTTTATGTGCTAAGGGGTATCTAGAGAGTGTGATAGGTTTAATAACTACCCTCACCCTAACACGTACCCTAACCCTAACCCCTACCCTAACCCTAACGCGTACCCTAATCCTAACCCGTACCCTAAACCGAGCCCTAACCATAACACTAACCCTAACCCTAACCCTAACGCATACCCTACGCCCTACCCGAACCCCTCCCCGAACCCGTACCCTAAGCCATACCCTAGCCCTCACCCTAACCCTAACCCTAACCCTAAGCTACCCTTGACTGCTTCTGCCTCCAATAGATTTCCTAAGCACTAGTGTTTTAAGGAACAGTTTAAAAAGAGAATCATATTGTGATTTCTTGATAATGGGTGTGTTCCTTATCTTCTCCTTGTGTCTAAACTCTTCTCCATGGCTGGACCCCCAAATAATATTCCTTTACGTGCTAAGGGGTATCTAGAGAGTGGGATAGGTTTAATAACTACCCTCACCCTAAAGCGTACCCTAACCCTAACCACTACCCTAACACTAACGCGTACCCTAATCCTAACCCGTACCCTAAACCGAGCCCTAACCCTAACACTAACCCTAACCCTAACCCTAACCCATACCCTACGCCCTACCCGAACCCCTCCCCGAACCCGTACCCTAAGCCGTACCCTAACCCTCACCCTAACCCTAACCCTAACCCTAAGCTACCCTTGACTGCTTCTGCCTCCAATAGATTTCCTAAGCACTAGTGTTTTAAGGAACAGGTTAAAAAGAGAATCCTAATGTGATTTCTTGATAATGGGAGTGTTCCTTATCTTCTCCTCGTGTCTAAACTCTTCTCCATGGCTGGACCCCCAAATAATATTCCTTTACGTGCTAAGGGGTATCTAGAGAGTGGGATAGATTTAATAACTAACCTCACCCTAACGCGTACCCTAACCCTAACCCCTACCCTAACACTAACGCATAACCTAATCCTAACCCGTACCCTAAACCGAGCCCTAACCCTAACCCTTGCCCTAAACCTAACCCTATCCCATACCCTACGCCCTACCCGAACCCCTCCCCGAACCCGTACCCTAAGCCGTACCCTAACCCTCACCCTAACCCTAACCCTAACCCTAAGCTACCCTTGACTGCTTCTGCCTCCAATAGATTTCCTAAGCACTAGTGTTTTAAGGAACAGGTTAAAAAGAGAATCCTAATGTGATTTCTTGATAATGGGTGTGTTCCTAATCTTCTCCTAGTGTCTAAACTCTTCTCCATGGCTGGACCCCCAAATAATATTCCTTTACGTGCTAAGGAGTATCTAGAGAGTAGGATAGGTTTAATAACTACCCTCACCCTAACGCGTACCCTAACCCTAACCCCTACCCTAACCCTAACGCGTACCCTAATCCTAACCCGTACCCTAAACCGAGCCCTAAACCTAACACTAGCCCTAACCCTAACCCTAACCCATACCCTACGCCCTACCCGAACCCCTCCCGAACCCGTACCCTAAGCCATACCCTAGCCCTCACCCTAACCCTAACGCTAACCCTAAGCTACCCTTGACTGCTTCTGCCTCCAATAGATTTCCTAAGCACTAGTGTTTTAAGGAACAGGGTAAAAAGAGAATCCTAAAATGATTTCGTGATAATGGGTGTGTTCCTTATCTTCTCCTAGTGTCTAAACTCTTCTCCATGGCTGGACCCCCAAACAATATTCCTTTACGTGCTAAGGGGTATCTAGAGAGTGGGATAGGTTTAATAACTATCCTCACCCTAACGCGTACCCTAACTCTAACCCCTAACCTAACCCTAGCACGTACCCTAATCCTAACCCGTACCCTAAACCGAGCCCTAACCCTAACACTAACTCTAACCCTAACCCTAACCCATACCCTACGCCCTACCCGAACCCCTCCCTGAACCCGTACCCTAAACCGTACCCTAACCCTCAACCTAACCCTAACCCTAACCCTAAGCTACCCTTGACGGCTTCTGCCTCCAATAGATTTCCTAAGCACTAGTGTTTTAAGGAACAGGTTAAAAAGAGAATCCTAATGTGATTTCTTGATAATGGGTGTGTTCCTTATCTTCTCCTCGTGTCTAAACTCTTCTCCATGGCTGGACGCCCAAATAATATTCCTTTACGTGCTAAGGGTTATCTAGAGAGTGGGATAGGTTTAATAACTACCCTCACCCTAACGCGTTCCCTAACCCTAACCCCTACCCTAACCCTAACGCGTACCCTAATCCTAACCCGTACCCTAAACCGAGCCCTAACCCTAACACTAGCCCTAACCCTAACCCTAACCAATACCCTACGCCCTACCCGAACCCCTCCCCGAACCCGTACCCTAAGCCGTACCCTAACCCTCACCCTAACACTAAGCTACCCTTGACTGCTTCTGCCTCCAATAGATTTCCTAAGCACTAGTGTTTTAAGGAACAGGTTAAAAAGAGAATCCTAATGTGATTTCTTGATAATGGGTGTGTTCCTTAACTTCTCCTAGTGTCTAAACTCTTCTCCATGGCTGGACCCCCAAATAATATTCCTTTACGTGCTAAGGGGTATCTAGAGAGTGGGATAGGTTTAATAACTAACCTCACCCTATCGGGTACCCTAACCCTAACCCCTACCCTAACACTAACGCGTACCCTAATCCTAACCCGTACCCTAAACCGAGCCCTAACCCTAACACTAACCCTAACCCTAACCCTAAACCATACCCTACGCCCTACCCGAACCCCTCCCCGAACCCATACCCTAAGCCATACCCTAGCCCTCACCCTAACCCTAACCCTAACCCTAAGCTACCCTAGACTGCTTCTGCCTCCAATAGATTTCCTAAGCACTAGTGTTTTAAGGAACAGTTTAAAAAGAGAATCATATTGTGATTTCTTGATAATGGGTGTGTTCCTTATCTTCTCCTAGTGTCTAAACTCTTCTCAATGGCTGGACCCCCAAATAATATTCCTTTACGTGCTAAGGGGTATCTAGAGAGTGGGATAGGTTTAATAACTACCCTCACCCTAAAGCGTACCCTAACCCTAACCACTACCCTAACCCTAACGCGTACCCTAATCCTAACCCGTACCCTAAACCGAGCCCTAACCCTAACCCTTGCCCTAACCCTAACCCTAACCCATACCCTACGCCCTACCCGAACCCCTCCCCGAACCCGTACCCTAAGCCGTACCCTAACCCTCACCCTAACCCTAACCCTAACCCTAAGCTACCCTTGACTGCTTCTGCCTCCAATAGATTTCCTAAGCACTAGTGTTTTAAGGAAGAGGGTAAAAAGAGAATCCTAATATGATTTCGTGATAATGGGTGTGTTCCTTATCTTCTCCTAGTGTCTAAACTCTTCTCCATGGCTGGACCCCCAAACAATATTCCTTTACGTGCTAAGGGGTATCTAGAGAGTGGGATAGGTTTAATAACTATCCTCACCCTAACGCGTACCCTAACTCTAACCCCTAACCTAACCCTAGCGCGTACCCTAATCCTAACCCGTACCCTAAACCGAGCCCTAACCCTAACACTAACTCTAACCCTAACCCTAACCCATACCCTACGCCCTACCCGAACCCCTCCCTGAACCCGTACCCTAAACCGTACCCTAACCCTCACCCTAACCCTAACCCTAACCCTAAGCTACCCTTGACGGCTTCTGCCTCCAATAGATTTCCTAAGCACTAGTGTTTTAAGGAACAGGTTAAAAAGAGAATCCTAATGTGATTTCGTGATAATGGGTGTGTTCCTTATCTTCTCCTCGTGTCTAAACTCTTCTCCATGGCTGGACCCCCAAATAATATTCCTTTATGTGCTAAGGGGTATCTAGAGAGTGTGATAGGTTTAATAACTACCCTCACCCTAACACGTACCCTAACCCTAACCCCTACCCTAACCCTAACGCGTACCCTAATCCTAACCCGTACCCTAAACCGAGCCCTAACCATAACACTAACCCTAACCCTAACCCTAACCCATACCCTACGCCCTACCCGAACCCCTCCCCGAACCCGTACCCTAAGCCATACCCTAGCCCTCACCCTAACCCTAACCCTAACCCTAAGCTACCCTTGACTGCTTCTGCCTCCAATAGATTTCCTAAGCACTAGTGTTTTAAGGAACAGTTTAAAAAGAGAATCATATTGTGATTTCTTGATAATGGGTGTGTTCCTTATCTTCTCCTTGTGTCTAAACTCTTCTCCATGGCTGGACCCCCAAATAATATTCCTTTACGTGCTAAGGGGTATCTAGAGAGTGGGATAGGTTTAATAACTACCCTCACCCTAAAGCGTACCCTAACCCTAACCACTACCCTAACACTAACGCGTACCCTAATCCTAACCCGTACCCTAAACCGAGCCCTAACCCTAACACTAACCCTAACCCTAACCCTAACCCATACCCTACGCCCTACCCGAACCCCTCCCCGAACCCGTACCCTAAGCCGTACCCTAACCCTCACCCTAACCCTAACCCTAACCCTAAGCTACCCTTGACTGCTTCTGCCTCCAATAGATTTCCTAAGCACTAGTGTTTTAAGGAACAGGTTAAAAAGAGAATCCTAATGTGATTTCTTGATAATGGGTGTGTTCCTAATCTTCTCCTAGTGTCTAAACTCTTCTCCATGGCTGGACCCCCAAATAATATTCCTTTACGTGCTAAGGAGTATCTAGAGAGTAGGATAGGTTTAATAACTACCCTCACCCTAACGCGTACCCTAACCCTAACCACTACCCTAACCCTAACGCGTACCCTAATCCTAACCCGTACCCTAAACCGAGCCCTAAACCTAACACTAGCCCTAACCCTAACCCTAACCCATACCCTACGCCCTACCCGAACCCCTCCCCGAACCCGTACCCTAAGCCATACCCTAGCCCTCACCCTAACCCTAACAATAACCCTAAGCTACCCTTGACTGCTTCTGCCTCCAATAGATTTCCTAAGCACTAGTGTTTTAAGGAACAGGGTAAAAAGAGAATCCTAAAATGATTTCGTGATAATGGGTGTGTTCCTTATCTTCTCCTAGTGTCTAAACTCTTCTCCATGGCTGGACCCCCAAACAATATTCCTTTACGTGCTAAGGGGTATCTAGAGAGTGGGATAGGTTTAATAACTATCCTCACCCTAACGCGTACCCTAACTCTAACCCCTAACCTAACCCTAGCGCGTGCCCTAATCCTAACCCGTACCCTAAACCGAGCCCTAACCCTAACACTAACTCTAACCCTAACCCTAACCCATACCCTACGCCCTACCCGAACCCCTCCCTGAACCCGTACCCTAAACCGTACCCTAACCCTCAACCTAACCCTAACCCTAACCCTAAGCTACCCTTGACGGCTTCTGCCTCCAATAGATTTCCTAAGCACTAGTGTTTTAAGGAACAGGTTAAAAAGAGAATCCTAATGTGATTTCTTGATAATGGGTGTGTTCCTTATCTTCTCCTCGTGTCTAAACTCTTCTCCATGGCTGGACCCCCAAATAATATTCCTTTACGTGCTAAGGGTTATCTAGAGAGTGGGATAGGTTTAATAACTACCCTCACCCTAACGCGTTCCCTAACCCTAACCCCTACCCTAACCCTAACGCGTACCCTAATCCTAACCCGTACCCTAAACCGAGCCCTAACCCAAACACTAGCCCTAACCCTAACCCTAACCAATACCCTACGCCCTACCCGAACCCCTCCCCGAACCCGTACCCTAAGCCGTACCCTAACCCTCACCCTAACCCTAAGCTACCCTTGACTGCTTCTGCCTCCAATAGATTTCCTAAGCACTAGTGTTTTAAGGAACAGGTTAAAAAGAGAATCCTAATGTGATTTCTTGATAATGGGTGTGTTCCTTAACTTCTCCTAGTGTCTAAACTCTTCTCCATGGCTGGACCCCCAAATAATATTCCTTTACGTGCTAAGGGGTATCTAGAGAGTGGGATAGGTTTAATAACTAACCTCACCCTATCACGTACCCTAACCCTAACCCCTACCCTAACACTAACGCGTACCCTAATCCTAACCCGTACCCTAAACCGAGCCCTAACCCTAACACTAACCCTAACCCTAACCCTAAACCATACCCTACGCCCTACCCGAACCCCTCCCCGAACCCATACCATAAGCCATACCCTAGCCCTCACCCTAACCCTAACCCTAACCCTAAGCTACCCTTGACTGCTTCTGCCTCCAATAGATTTCCTAAGCACTAGTGTTTTAAGGAACAGTTTAAAAAGAGAATCATATTGTGATTTCTTGATAATGGGTGTGTTCCTTATCTTCTCCTAGTGTCTAAACTCTTCTCAATGGCTGGACCCCCAAATAAAATTCCTTTACGTGCTAAGGGGTATCTAGAGAGTGGGATAGGTTTAATAACTACCCTCACCCTAAAGCGTACCCTAACCCTAACCACTACCCTAACACTAACGCGTACCCTAATCCTAACCCGTACCCTAAACCGAGCCCTAACCCTAACACTAACCCTAACCCTAACCCTAACCCATACCCTACGCCCTACCCGAACCCCTCCCCGAACCCGTACCCTAAGCCGTACCCTAACCCTCACCCTAACCCTAACCCTAACCCTAAGCTACCCTTGACTGCTTCTGCCTCCAATAGATTTCCTAAGCACTAGTGTTTTAAGGAACAGGTGAAAAAGAGAATCCGAATGTGATTTCTTGATAATGGGTGTGTTCCTTATCTTCTCCTCGTGTCTAAACTCTTCTCCATGGTTGGACCCACAAATAATATTCCTTTACGTGCTAAGGGGTATCTAGAGAGTGGGATAGGTTTAATAACTACCCTGACCCTAACGCGTACACTAACCCTAACCCCTACCCTAACCCTAACGCGTACCCTAATCCTAACCCGTACCCTAACCCGAGCCCTAACCCTAACACTAACCCTAACCCTAACCCTAACCCATACCCTACGCCCTACCCGAACCCCTCCCCGAACCCGTACCCTAAACCGTACCCTAAGCCTCACCCTAACCCTAACCCTAACCCTAAGCTACCCTTGACTGCTTCTGCCTCCAATAGATTTCCTAAGCACTAGTGTTTTAAGGAACAGGTTAAAAAGAGAATCCTAATGTGATTTCTTGATAATGGGTGTGTTCCTTATCTTCTCCTCGTGTCTAAACTCTTCTCCATGGCTGGACCCCCAAATAATATTCCTTTACGTGCTAAGGGGTATCTCGAGAGTAGGATAGGTTTAATAACTACCCTCACCCTAACGCGTACCCTAACCCTAACCCCTACCCTAACCCTAACGCGTACCCTAATCCTAACCCGTACCCTAAACCGAGCCCTAAACCTAACACTAGCCCTAACCCTAACCCTAACCCATACCCTACGCCCTACCCGAACCCCTCCCCGAACCCGTACCCTAAGCCATACCCTAGCCCTCACCCAAACCCTAACACTAACCCTAAGCTACCCTTGACTGCTTCTGCCTCCAATAGATTTCCTAAGCACTAGTGTTTTAAGGAAGAGGGTAAAAAGAGAATCCTAATATGATTTCGTGATAATGGGTGTGTTCCTTATCTTCTCCTAGTGTCTAAACTCTTCTCCATGGCTGGACCCCCAAACAATATTCCTTTACGTGCTAAGGGGTATCTAGAGAGTGGGATAGGTTTAATAACTATCCTCACCCTAACGCGTACCCTAACTCTAACCCCTAACCTAACCCTAGCACGTACCCTAATCCTAACCCGTACCCTAAACCGAGCCCTAACCCTAACACTAACTCTAACCCTAACCCTAACCCATACCCTACGCCCTACCCGAACCCCTCCCTGAACCCGTACCCTAAACCGTACCCTAACCCTCAACCTAACCCTAACCCTAACCCTAAGCTACCCTTGACGGCTTCTGCCTCCAATAGATTTCCTAAGCACTAGTGTTTTAAGGAACAGGTTAAAAAGAGAATCCTAATGTGATTTCTTGATAATGGGTGTGTTCCTAATCTTCTCCTAGTGTCTAAACTCTTCTCCATGGCTGGACCCCCAAATAATATTCCTTTACGTGCTAAGGAGTATCTAGAGAGTAGGATAGGTTTAATAACTACCCTCACCCTAACGCGTACCCTAACCCTAACCACTACCCTAACCCTAACGCGTACCCTAATCCTAACCCGTACCCTAAACCGAGCCCTAAACCTAACACTAGCCCTAACCCTAACCCTAACCCATACCCTACGCCCTACCCGAACCCCTCCCCGAACCCGTACCCTAAGCCATACCCTAGCCCTCACCCTAACCCTAACAATAACCCTAAGCTACCCTTGACTGCTTCTGCCTCCAATAGATTTCCTAAGCACTAGTGTTTTAAGGAACAGGGTAAAAAGAGAATCCTAAAATGATTTCGTGATAATGGGTGTGTTCCTTATCTTCTCCTAGTGTCTAAACTCTTCTCCATGGCTGGACCCCCAAACAATATTCCTTTACGTGCTAAGGGGTATCTAGAGAGTGGGATAGGTTTAATAACTATCCTCACCCTAACGCGTACCCTAACTCTAACCCCTAACCTAACCCTAGCGCGTGCCCTAATCCTAACCCGTACCCTAAACCGAGCCCTAACCCTAACACTAACCCTAACCCTAACCCTAACCCATACCCTACGCCCTACCCGAACCCCTCCTCGAACCCGTACCCTAAGCCGTACCCTAACCCTCACCCTAACCCTAACCCTAACCCTAAGCTACCCTTGACTGCTTCTGCCTCCAATAGATTTCCTAAGCACTAGTGTTTTAAGGAACAGGTGAAAAAGAGAATCCTAATGTGATTTCGTGATAATGGGTGTGTTCCTTAACTTCTCCTAGTGTCTAAACTCTTCTCCATGGCTGGACCCCCAAATAATATTCCTTTACGTGCTAAGGGGTATCTAGAGAGTGGGATAGGTTTAATAACTAACCTCACCCTATCGGGTACCCTAACCCTAACCCCTACCCTAACACTAACGCGTACCCTAATCCTAACCCGTACCCTAAACCGAGCCCTAACCCTAACACTAACCCTAACCCTAACCCTAAACCATACCCTACGCCCTACCCGAACCCCTCCCCGAACCCATACCCTAAGCCATACCCTAGCCCTCACCCTAACCCTAACCCTAACCCTAAGCTACCCTAGACTGCTTCTGCCTCCAATAGATATCCTAAGCACTAGTGTTTTAAGGAACAGTTTAAAAAGAGAATCATATTGTGATTTCTTGATAATGGGTGTGTTCCTTATGTTCTCCTAGTGTCTAAACTCTTCTCAATGGCTGGACCCCCAAATAATATTCCTTTACGTGCTAAGGGGTATCTAGAGAGTGGGATAGGTTTAATAACTACCCTCACCCTAAAGCGTACCCTAACCCTAACCACTACCCTAACCCTAACGCGTACCCTAATCCTAACCCGTACCCTAAACCGAGCCCTAACCCTAACCCTTGCCCTAACCCTAACCCTAACCCATACCCTACGCCCTACCCGAACCCCTCCCCGAACCCGTACCCTAAGCCGTACCCTAACCCTCACCCTAACCCTAACCCTTACCCTAAGCTACCCTTGACTGCTTCTGCCTCCAATAGATTTCCTAAGCACTAGTGTTTTAAGGAAGAGGGTAAAAAGAGAATCCTAATATGATTTCGTGATAATGGGTGTGTTCCTTATCTTCTCCTAGTGTCTAAATTCTTCTCCATGGCTGGACCCCCAAACAATATTCCTTTACGTGCTAAGGGGTATCTAGAGAGTGGGATAGGTTTAATAACTATCCTCACCCTAACGCGTACCCTAACTCTAACCCCTAACCTAACCCTAGCGCGTACCCTAATCCTAACCCGTACCCTAAACCGAGCCCTAACCCTAACACTAACTCTAACCCTAACCCTAACCCATACCCTACGCCCTACCCGAACCCCTCCCTGAACCCGTACCCTAAACCGTACCCTAACCCTCACCCTAACCCTAACCCTAACCCTAAGCTACCCTTGACGGCTTCTACCTCCAATAGATTTCCTAAGCACTAGTGTTTTAAGGAACAGGTTAAAAAGAGAATCCTAATGTGATTTCGTGATAATGGGTGTGTTCCTTATCTTCTCCTCGTGTCTAAACTCTTCTCCATGGCTGGACCCCCAAATAATATTCCTTTATGTGCTAAGGGGTATCTAGAGAGTGTGATAGGTTTAATAACTACCCTCACCCTAACACGTACCCTAACCCTAACCCCTACCCTAACCCTAACGCGTACCCTAATCCTAACCCGTACCCTAAACCGAGCCCTAACCATAACACTAACCCTAACCCTAACCCTAACCCATACCCTACGCCCTACCCGAACCCCTCCCCGAACCCGTACCCTAAGCCATACCCTAGCCCTCACCCTAACCCTAACCCTAACCCTAAGCTACCCTTGACTGCTTCTGCCTCCAATAGATTTCCTAAGCACTAGTGTTTTAAGGAACAGTTTAAAAAGAGAATCATATTGTGATTTCTTGATAATGGGTGTGTTCCTTATCTTCTCCTTGTGTCTAAACTCTTCTCCATGGCTGGACCCCCAAATAATATTCCTTTACGTGCTAAGGGGTATCTAGAGAGTGGGATAGGTTTAATAACTACCCTCACCCTAAAGCGTACCCTAACCCTAACCACTACCCTAACACTAACGCGTACCCTAATCCTAACCCGTACCCTAAACCGAGCCCTAACCCTAACACTAACCCTAACCCTAACCCTAACCCATACCCTACGCCCTACCCGAACCCCTCCCCGAACCCGTACCCTAAGCCGTACCCTAACCCTCACCCTAACCCTAACCCTAACCCTAAGCTACCCTTGACTGCTTCTGCCTCCAATAGATTTCCTAAGCACTAGTGTTTTAAGGAACAGGTTAAAAAGAGAATCCTAATGTGATTTCTTGATAATGGGTGTGTTCCTAATCTTCTCCTAGTGTCTAAACTCTTCTCCATGGCTGGACCCCCAAATAATATTCCTTTACGTGCTAAGGAGTATCTAGAGAGTAGGATAGGTTTAATAACTACCCTCACCCTAACGCGTACCCTAACCCTAACCACTACCCTAACCCTAACGCGTACCCTAATCCTAACCCGTACCCTAAACCGAGCCCTAAACCTAACACTAGCCCTAACCCTAACCCTAACCCATACCCTACGCCCTACCCGAACCCCTCCCCGAACCCGTACCCTAAGCCATACCCTAGCCCTCACCCTAACCCTAACAATAACCCTAAGCTACCCTTGACTGCTTCTGCCTCCAATAGATTTCCTAAGCACTAGTGTTTTAAGGAACAGGGTAAAAAGAGAATCCTAAAATGATTTCGTGATAATGGGTGTGTTCCTTATCTTCTCCTAGTGTCTAAACTCTTCTCCATGGCTGGACCCCCAAACAATATTCCTTTACGTGCTAAGGGGTATCTAGAGAGTGGGATAGGTTTAATAACTATCCTCACCCTAACGCGTACCCTAACTCTAACCCCTAACCTAACCCTAGCGCGTGCCCTAATCCTAACCCGTACCCTAAACCGAGCCCTAACCCTAACACTAGCCCTAACCCTAACCCTAACCAATACCCTACACCCTACCCGAACCCCTCCCCGAACCCGTACCCTAAGCCGTACCCTAACCCTCACCCTAACCCTAAGCTACCCTTGACTGCTTCTGCCTCCAATAGATTTCCTAAGCACTAGTGTTTTAAGGAACAGGTTAAAAAGAGAATCCTAATGTGATTTCTTGATAATGGGTGTGTTCCTTAACTTCTCCTAGTGTCTAAACTCTTCTCCATGGCTGGACCCCCAAATAATATTCCTTTACGTGCTAAGGGGTATCTAGAGAGTGGGATAGGTTTAATAACTAACCTCACCCTATCGCGTACCCTAACCCTAACCCCTACCCTAACACTAACGCGTACCCTAATCCTAACCCGTACCCTAAACCGAGCCCTAACCCTAACACTAACCCTAACCCTAACCCTAAACCATACCCTACGCCCTACCCGAACCCCTCCCCGAACCCATACCATAAGCCATACCCTAGCCCTCACCCTAACCCTAACCCTAACCCTAAGCTACCCTTGACTGCTTCTGCCTCCAATAGATTTCCTAAGCACTAGTGTTTTAAGGAACAGTTTAAAAAGAGAATCATATTGTGATTTCTTGATAATGGGTGTGTTCCTTATCTTCTCCTAGTGTCTAAACTCTTCTCAATGGCTGGACCCCCAAATAAAATTCCTTTACGTGCTAAGGGGTATCTAGAGAGTGGGATAGGTTTAATAACTACCCTCACCCTAAAGCGTACCCTAACCCTAACCACTACCCTAACACTAACGCGTACCCTAATCCTAACCCGTACCCTAAACCGAGCCCTAACCCTAACACTAACCCTAACCCTAACCCTAACCCATACCCTACGCCCTACCCGAACCCCTCCCCGAACCCGTACCCTAAGCCGTACCCTAACCCTCACCCTAACCCTAACCCTAACCCTAAGCTACCCTTGACTGCTTCTGCCTCCAATAGATTTCCTAAGCACTAGTGTTTTAAGGAACAGGTGAAAAAGAGAATCCTAATGTGATTTCGTGATAATGGGTGTGTTCCTTATCTTCTCCTAGTGTCTAAACTCTTCTCCATGGCTGGACCCCCAAATAATATTCCTTTACGTGCTAAGGGGTATCTAGAGAGTGGGATAGGTTTAATAACTACCCTCACCCTAAAGCGTACCCTTACCCTAACCACTACCCTAACACTAACGCGTACCCTAATCCTAACCCGTACCCTTAACCGAGCCCTAACCCTAACACTAACCCTAACCTTAACCCTAACCCATACACTACGCCCTACCCGAACCCCTCCCCGAACCCGTACCCTAAGCCGTACCCTAACCCTCACCCTAACCCTAACCCTAACCCTAAGCTACCCTTGACTGCTTCTTCCTCCAATAGATTTCCTAAGCACTAGTGTTTTAAGGAACAGGTTAAAAAGAGAATCCTAATGTGATTTCTTGATAATTGGTGTGTTCCTTATCTTCTCCTCGTGTCTGAACTCTTCTCCATGGCTGGACCCCCAAATAATATTCCTTTACGTGCTAAGGGGTATCTAGAGAGTGGGATAGGTTTAATAACTACCCTCACCCTAACGCGTACCCTAACCCTAACCCCTACCCTAACCCTAACGCGTACCCTAATCCTAACCCGTACCCTAAACCGAGCCCTAACCCTAACACTAGCCCTAACCCTAACCCTAACCAATACCCTACGCCCTACCCGAACCCCTCCCCGAACCCGTACCCTAAGCCGTACCCTAACCCTCACCCTAACCTTAAGCTACCCTTGACTGCTTCTGCCTCCAATAGATTTCCTAAGCACTAGTGTTTTAAGGAACAGGTTAAAAAGAGAATCCTAATGTGATTTCTTGATAATGGGTGTGTTCCTAATCTTCTCCTAGTGTCTAAACTCTTCTCCATGGCTGGACCCCCAAATAATATTCCTTTACGTGCTAAGCAGTATCTAGAGAGTAGGATAGGTTTAATAACTACCCTCACCCTAACGCGTACCCTAACCCTAACCACTACCCTAACACTAACGCGTACCCTAATCCTAACCCGTACCCTATACCGAGCCCTAACCCTAACCCTTGCCCTAAACCTAACCCTATCCCATACCCTACGCCCTACCCGAACCCCTCCCCGAACCCGTACCCTAAGCCGTACCCTAACCCTCACCCTAACCCTAACCCTAACCCTAAGCTACCCTTGACTGCTTCTGCCTCCAATAGATTTCCTAAGCACTAGTGTTTTAAGGAACAGGTTAAAAAGAGAATCCTAATGTGATTTCTTGATAATGGGTGTGTTCCTAATCTTCTCCTAGTGTCTAAACTCTTCTCCATGGCTGGACCCCCAAATAATATTCCTTTACGTGCTAAGCAGTATCTAGAGAGTAGGATAGGTTTAATAACTACCCTCACCCTAACGCGTACCCTAACCCTAACCCCTACCCTAACCCTAACGCGTACCCTAATCCTAACCCGTACCCTAAACCGAGCCCTAACCCTAACACTAGCCCTAACCCTAACCCTAACCAATACCCTACGCCCTACCCGAACCCCTCCCCGAACCCGTACCCTAAGCCGTACCCTAACCCTCACCCTAACCCTAAGCTACCCTTGACTGCTTCTGCCTCCAATAGATTTCCTAAGCACTAGTGTTTTAAGGAACAGGTTAAAAAGAGAATCCTAATGTGATTTCTTGATAATGGGTGTGTTCCTTAACTTCTCCTAGTGTCTAAACTCTTCTCCATGGCTGGACCCCCAAATAATATTCCTTTACGTGCTAAGGGGTATCTAGAGAGTGGGATAGGTTTAATAACTAACCTCACCCTATCGCGTACCCTAACCCTAACCCCTACCCTAACACTAACGCGTACCCTAATCCTAACCCGTACCCTAAACCGAGCCCTAACCCTAACACTAACCCTAACCCTAACCCTAAACCATACCCTACGCCCTACCCGAACCCCTCCCCGAACCCATACCATAAGCCATACCCTAGCCCTCACCCTAACCCTAACCCTAACCCTAAGCTACCCTTGACTGCTTCTGCCTCCAATAGATTTCCTAAGCACTAGTGTTTTAAGGAACAGTTTAAAAAGAGAATCATATTGTGATTTCTTGATAATGGGTGTGTTCCTTATCTTCTCCTAGTGTCTAAACTCTTCTCAATGGCTGGACCCCCAAATAATATTCCTTTACGTGCTAAGGGGTATCTAGAGAGTGGGATAGGTTTAATAACTACCCTCACCCTAAAGCGTACCCTAACCCTAACCACTACCCTAACACTAACGCGTACCCTAATCCTAACCCGTACCCTAAACCGAGCCCTAACCCTAACACTAACCCTAACCCTAACCCTAACCCATACCCTACGCCCTACCCGAACCCCTCCCCGAACCCGTACCCTAAGCCGTACCCTAACCCTCACCCTAACCCTAACCCTAACCCTAAGCTACCCTTGACTGCTTCTGCCTCCAATAGATTTCCTAAGCACTAGTGTTTTAAGGAACAGGTTAAAAAGAGAATCCTAATGTGATTTCGTGATAATGGGTGTGTTCCTTATCTTCTCCTAGTGTCTAAACTCTTCTCCATGGCTGGACCCCCAAATAATATTCCTTTACGTGCTAAGGGGTATCTAGAGAGTGGGATAGGTTTAATAACTACCCTCACCCTAAAGCGTACCCTTACCCTAACCACTACCCTAACACTAACGCGTACCCTAATCCTAACCCGTACCCTTAACCGAGCCCTAACCCTAACACTAACCCTAACCTTAACCCTAACCCATACACTACGCCCTACCCGAACCCCTCCCCGAACCCGTACCCTAAGCCGTACCCTAACCCTCACCCTAACCCTAACCCTAACCCTAAGCTACCCTTGACTGCTTCTTCCTCCAATAGATTTCCTAAGCACTAGTGTTTTAAGGAACAGGTTAAAAAGAGAATCCTAATGTGATTTCTTGATAATGGGTGTGTTCCTTATCTTCTCCTCGTGTCTAAACTCTTCTCCATGGCTGGACCCCCAAATAATATTCCTTTACGTGCTAAGGGGTATCTAGAGAGTGGGATAGGTTTAATAACTACCCTCACCCTAACGCGTACCCTAACCCTAACCCCTACCCTAACCCTAACGCGTACCCTAATCCTAACCCGTACCCTAAACCGAGCCCTAACCCTAACACTAGCCCTAACCCTAACCCTAACCAATACCCTACGCCCTACCCGAACCCCTCCCCGAACCCGTACCCTAAGCCGTACCCTAACCCTCACCCTAACCTTAAGCTACCCTTGACTGCTTCTGCCTCCAATAGATTTCCTAAGCACTAGTGTTTTAAGGAACAGGTTAAAAAGAGAATCCTAATGTGATTTCTTGATAATGGGTGTGTTCCTTATCTTCTCCTAGTGTCTAAACTCTTCTCCATGGCTGGACCCCCAAATAATATTCCTTTACGTGCTAAGGGGTATCTAGAGAGTGGGATAGGTTTAATAACTAACCTCACCGTATCGCGTACCCTAACCCTAA
Source organism: Balaenoptera acutorostrata (assembly GCF_949987535.1). Classification (NCBI taxonomy): domain Eukaryota; kingdom Metazoa; phylum Chordata; class Mammalia; order Artiodactyla; family Balaenopteridae; genus Balaenoptera; species Balaenoptera acutorostrata. The sequence continues at coordinate 237,660 of NW_026645684.1, read as the reverse complement.
CCCCTACCCTAACACTAACGCGTACCCTAATCCTAACCCGTACCCTAAACAGAGCCCTAACCCTAACACTAACCCTAACCCTAACCCTAACCCATACCCTACGCCCTACCCGAACCCCTCCCCGAACCCGTACCCTAAGCCGTACCCTAACCCTCACCCTAACCCTAACCCTAACCCTAAGCTACCCTTGACGGCTTCTGCCTCCAATAGATTTCCTAAGCACTAGTGTTTTAAGGAACAGGTTAAAAAGAGAATCCTAATGTGATTTCTTGATAATGGGTGTGTTCCTTATCTTCGCCTAGTGTCTAAACTCTTCTCCAAGGCTGGACCCCCAAATAATATTACTTTACGTGCTAAGGGGTATCTAGAGAGTGGGATAGGTTTAATAACTACCCTCACCCTAAAGCGTACCCTAACCCTAACCACTACCCTAACACTAACGCGTACCCTAATCCTAACCCGTACCCTAAACCGAGCCCTAACCCTAACAGTAACCCTAACCCTAACCCTAACCCATACCCTACGCCCTACCCGAACCCCTCCCCGAACCCGTACCCTAAGCCGTACCCTAACCCTCACCCTAACCCTAACCCTAACGCTAAGCTACCCTTGACTGCTTCTGCCTCCAATAGATTTCCTAAGCACTAGTGTTTTAAGGAACAGTTTAAAAAGAGAATCCTAATGTGATTTCTTGATAATGGGTGTGTTCCTTATCTTCTCCTCGTGTCTAAACTCTTCTCCATGGCTGGACCCCCAAATAATATTCCTTTACGTGCTAAGGGGTATCTAGAGAGTGGGATAGATTTAATAACTAACCTCAACCTAACGCGTACCCTAACCCTAACCCCTACCCTAACCCTAACACGTACACTAATCCTAACCCGTACCCTAAACCGAGCCCTAACCCTAACCCTTGCCCTAACCCTAACCCTAACCCATTCCCTACGCCCTACCCGATCCCCTCCCCGAACCCGTACCCTAAGCCATACCCTAACCCTCACCCTAACCCTAACCCTAACCCTAAGCTACCCTTGACTGCTTCTGCCTCCAATAGATTTCCTAAGCACTAGTGTTTTAAGGAACAGGTTAAAAAGAGAATCCTAATGTGATTTCTTGATAATGGGTGTGTTCCTAATCTTCTCCTAGTGTCTAAACTCTTCTCCATGGCTGGACCACCAAATAATATTCCTTTACGTGCTAAGGGGTATCTACAGAGTGGGATAGGTTTAATAACTAACCTCACCCTATCGCGTACCCTAACCCTAACCCCTACCCTAACACTAACACGTACCCTAATCCTAACCAGTACCCTAAACCGAGCCCTAACCCTAACACTAAACCTAACCCTAACCCTAACCCATACCCTACGCCCTACCCGAACCCCTCCCCGAACCCGTACCCTAAGCCATACCCTAACCCTCACCCTAACCCTAACCCTAACCCTAAGCTACCCTTGACTGCTTCTGCCTCCAATAGATTTCCTAAGCACTAGTGTTTTAAGGAACAGGTGAAAAAGAGAATCCGAATGTGATTTCTTGATAATGGGTGTGTTCCTTATCTTCTCCTAGTGTCTAAACTCTTCTCCATGGCTGGACCCCCAATAATATTCCTGTACGTGCTAAGGGGTATCTAGAGAGTGGGATAGGTTTAATAACTACCCTCACCCTAACGCGTACACTAACCCTAACCCCTACCCTAACCCTAACGCGTACCCTAATCCTAACCCGTACCCTAAACCGAGCCCTAACCCTAACACTAACCCTAACCCTAACCCTAACCCATACCCTACGCCCTACCCGAACCCCTCCCCAAACCCGTACCCTAAGCCGTACCCTAACCCTCACCCTAACCCTAACCCTAACCCTAAGCTACCCTTGACGGCTTCTGCCTCCAATAGATTTCCTAAGCACTAGTGTTTTAAGGAACAGGTTAAAAAGAGAATCCTAATGTGATTTCTTGATAATGGGTGTGTTCCTTATCTTCTCCTCGTGTCTAAACTCTTCTCCATGGCTGGACCCCCAAATAATATTCCTTTACGTGCTAAGGGGTATCTAGAGAGTAGGATAGGTTTAATAACTATCCTCACCCTAACGCGTACCCTAACCCTAACCCCTACCCTAACCCTAACGCGTACCCTAATCCTAACCCGTACCCTAAACCGAGCCCTAAACCTAACACTAGCCCTAACCCTAACCCTAACCCATACCCTACGCCCTACCCGAACCCCTCCCCGAACCCGTACCCTAAGCCATACCCTAGCCCTCACCCTAACCCTAACAATAACCCTAAGCTACCCTTGACTGCTTCTGCCTCCAATAGATTTCCTAAGCACTAGTGTTTTAAGGAACAGGGTAAAAAGAGAATCCTAAAATGATTTCGTGATAATGGGTGTGTTCCTTATCTTCTCCTAGTGTCTAAACTCTTCTCCATGGCTGGACCCCCAAACAATATTCCTTTACGTGCTAAGGGGTATCTAGAGAGTGGGATAGGTTTAATAACTATCCTCACCCTAACGCGTACCCTAACTCTAACCCCTAACCTAACCCTAGCGCGTGCCCTAATCCTAACCCGTACCCTAAACCGAGCCCTAACCCTAACACTAACTCTAACCCTAACCCTAACCCATACCCTACGCCCTACCCGAACCCCTCCCTGAACCCGTACCCTAAACCGTACCCTAACCCTCAACCTAACCCTAACCCTAACCCTAAGCTACCCTTGACGGCTTCTGCCTCCAATAGATTTCCTAAGCACTAGTGTTTTAAGGAACAGGTTAAAAAGAGAATCCTAATGTGATTTCTTGATAATGGGTGTGTTCCTTATCTTCTCCTAGTGTCTAAACTCTTCTCCATGGCTGGACCCCCAAATAATATTCCTTTACGTGCTAAGGGTTATCTAGAGAGTGGGATAGGTTTAATAACTACCCTCACCCTAACGCGTTCCCTAACCCTAACCCCTACCCTAACCCTAACGCGTACCCTAATCCTAACCCGTACCCTAAACCGAGCCCTAACCCTAACACTAGCCCTAACCCTAACCCTAACCAATACCCTACGCCCTACCCGAACCCCTCCCCGAACCCGTACCCTAAGCCGTACCCTAACCATCACCCTAACCCTAAGCTACCCTTGACTGCTTCTGCCTCCAATAGATTTCCTAAGCACTAGTGTTTTAAGGAACAGGTTAAAAAGAGAATCCTAATGTGATTTCTTGATAATGGGTGTGTTCCTTAACTTCTCCTAGTGTCTAAACTCTTCTCCATGGCTGGACCCCCAAATAATATTCCTTTACGTGCTAAGGGGTATCTAGAGAGTGGGATAGGTTTAATAACTAACCTCACCCTATCGCGTACCCTAACCCTAACCCCTACCCTAACACTAACGCGTACCCTAATCCTAACCCGTACCATAAACCGAGCCCTAACCCTAACACTAACCCTAACCCTAACCCTAAACCATACCCTACGCCCTACCCGAACCCCTCCCCGAACCCATACCATAAGCCATACCCTAGCCCTCACCCTAACCCTATCCCTAACCCTAAGCTACCCTTGACTGCTTCTGCCTCCAATAGATTTCCTAAGCACTAGTGTTTTAAGGAACAGTTTAAAAAGAGAATCATATTGTGATTTCTTGATAATGGGTGTGTTCCTTATCTTCTCCTAGTGTCTAAACTCTTCTCAATGGCTGGACCCCCAAATAAAATTCCTTTACGTGCTAAGGGGTATCTAGAGAGTGGGATAGGTTTAATAACTACCCTCACCCTAAAGCGTACCCTAACCCTAACCACTACCCTAACACTAACGCGTACCCTAATCCTAACCCGTACCCTAAACCGAGCCCTAACCCTAACACTAACCCTAACCCTAACCCTAACCCATACCCTACGCCCTACCCGAACCCCTCCCCGAACCCGTACCCTAAGCCGTACCCTAACCCTCACCCTAACCCTAACCCTAACCCTAAGCTACCCTTGACTGCTTCTGCCTCCAATAGATTTCCTAAGCACTAGTGTTTTAAGGAACAGGTGAAAAAGAGAATCCTAATGTGATTTCGTGATAATGGGTGTGTTCCTTATCTTCTCCTAGTGTCTAAACTCTTCTCCATGGCTGGACCCCCACATAATATTCCTTTACGTGCTAAGGGGTATCTAGAGAGTGGGATAGGTTTAATAACTACCCTCACCCTAAAGCGTACCCTTACCCTAACCACTACCCTAACACTAACGCGTACCCTAATCCTAACCCGTACCCTTAACCGAGCCCTAACCCTAACACTAACCCTAACCTTAACCCTAACCCATACACTACGCCCTACCCGAACCCCTCCCCGAACCCGTACCCTAAGCCGTACCCTAACCCTCACCCTAACCCTAACCCTAACCCTAAGCTACCCTTGACTGCTTCTTCCTCCAATAGATTTCCTAAGCACTAGTGTTTTAAGGAACAGGTTAAAAAGAGAATCCTAATGTGATTTCTTGATAATGGGTGTGTTCCTTATCTTCTCCTCGTGTCTAAACTCTTCTCCATGGCTGGACCCCCAAATAATATTCCTTTACGTGCTAAGGGGTATCTAGAGAGTGGGATAGGTTTAATAACTACCCTCACCCTAACGCGTACCCTAACCCTAACCCCTACCCTAACCCTAACGCGTACCCTAATCCTAACCCGTACCCTAAACCGAGCCCTAACCCTAACCCTTGCCCTAAACCTAACCCTATCCCATACCCTACGCCCTACCCGAACCCCTCCCCGAACCCGTACCCTAAGCCGTACCCTAACCCTCACCCTAACCCTAACCCTAACCCTAAGCTACCCTTGACTGCTTCTGCCTCCAATAGATTTCCTAAGCACTAGTGTTTTAAGGAACAGGTTAAAAAGAGAATCCTAATGTGATTTCTTGATAATGGGTGTGTTCCTAATCTTCTCCTAGTGTCTAAACTCTTCTCCATGGCTGGACCCCCAAATAATATTCCTTTACGTGCTAAGCAGTATCTAGAGAGTAGGATAGGTTTAATAACTACCCTCACCCTAACGCGTACCCTAACCCTAACCCCTACCCTAACCCTAACGCGTACCCTAATCCTAACCCGTACCCTAAACCGAGCCCTAACCCTAACACTAGCCCTAACCCTAACCCTAACCAATACCCTACGCCCTACCCGAACCCCTCCCCGAACCCGTACCCTAAGCCGTACCCTAACCCTCACCCTAACCCTAAGCTACCCTTGACTGCTTCTGCCTCCAATAGATTTCCTAAGCACTAGTGTTTTAAGGAACAGGTTAAAAAGAGAATCCTAATGTGATTTCTTGATAATGGGTGTGTTCCTTAACTTCTCCTAGTGTCTAAACTCTTCTCCATGGCTGGACCCCCAAATAATATTCCTTTACGTGCTAAGGGGTATCTAGAGAGTGGGATAGGTTTAATAACTAACCTCACCCTATCGCGTACCCTAACCCTAACCCCTACCCTAACACTAACGCGTACCCTAATCCTAACCCGTACCCTAAACCGAGCCCTAACCCTAACACTAACCCTAACCCTAACCCTAAACCATACCCTACGCCCTACCCGAACCCCTCCCCGAACCCATACCCTAAGCCATACCCTAGCCCTCACCCTAACCCTAACCCTAACCCTAAGCTACCCTTGACTGCTTCTGCCTCCAATAGATTTCCTAAGCACTAGTGTTTTAAGGAACAGTTTAAAAAGAGAATCATATTGTGATTTCTTGATAATGGGTGTGTTCCTTATCTTCTCCTAGTGTCTAAACTCTTCTCAATGGCTGGACCCCCTAATAATATTCCTTTACGTGCTAAGGGGTATCTAGAGAGTGGGATAGGTTTAATAACTACCCTCACCCTAAAGCGTACCCTAACCCTAACCACTACCCTAACACTAACGCGTACCCTAATCCTAACCCGTACCCTAAACCGAGCCCTAACCCTAACACTAACCCTAACCCTAACCCTAACCCATACCCTACGCCCTACCCGAACCCCTCCCCGAACCCGTACCCTAAGCCGTACCCTAACCCTCACCCTAACCCTAACCCTAACCCTAAGCTACCCTTGACTGCTTCTGCCTCCAATAGATTTCCTAAGCACTAGTGTTTTAAGGAACAGGTTAAAAAGAGAATCCTAATGTGATTTCGTGATAATGGGTGTGTTCCTTATCTTCTCCTAGTGTCTAAACTCTTCTCCATGGCTGGACCCCCAAATAATATTCCTTTACGTGCTAAGGGGTATCTAGAGAGTGGGATAGGTTTAATAACTACCCTCACCCTAAAGCGTACCCTTACCCTAACCACTACCCTAACACTAACGCGTACCCTAATCCTAACCCGTACCCTTAACCGAGCCCTAACCCTAACACTAACCCTAACCTTAACCCTAACCCATACACTACGCCCTACCCGAACCCCTCCCCGAACCCGTACCCTAAGCCGTACCCTAACCCTCACCCTAACCCTAACCCTAACCCTAAGCTACCCTTGACTGCTTCTTCCTCCAATAGATTTCCTAAGCACTAGTGTTTTAAGGAACAGGTTAAAAAGAGAATCCTAATGTGATTTCTTGATAATGGGTGTGTTCCTTATCTTCTCCTCGTGTCTAAACTCTTCTCCATGGCTGGACCCCCAAATAATATTCCTTTACGTGCTAAGGGGTATCTAGAGAGTGGGATAGGTTTAATAACTACCCTCACCCTAACGCGTACCCTAACCCTAACCCCTACCCTAACCCTAACGCGTACCCTAATCCTAACCCGTACCCTAAACCGAGCCCTAAACCTAACACTAGCCCTAACCCTAACCCTAACCCATACCCTACGCCCTACCCGAACCCCTCCCTGAACCCGTACCCTAAACCGTACCCTAACCCTCACCCTAACCCTAAGCTACCCTTGATTGCTTCTGCCACCAATAGATTTCCTAAGCACTAGTGTTTTAAGGAACAGGTTAAAAAGAGAATCCTAATGTGATTTCGTGATAATGGGTGTGTTCCTTATCTTCTCCTAGTGTCTAAACTATTCTCCATGGCTGGACCCCCAATAATATTCCTGTACGTGCTAAGGGGTATCTAGAGAGTGGGATAGGTTTAATAACTACCCTCACCCTTACGCGTACACTAACCCTAACCCCTACCCTAACCCTAACGCGTACCCTAATCCTAACCCGTACCCTAAACCGAGCCCTAACCCTAACACTAACCCTAACCCTAACCCTAACCTATACCCTACGCCCTACGCGAACCCCTCCCCAAACCCGTACCCTAAGCCGTACCCTAACCCTCACCCTAACCCTAACCCTAACCCTAAGCTACCCTTGATGGCTTCTGCCTCCAATAGATTTCCTAAGCACTAGTGTTTTAAGGAACAGGTTAAAAAGAGAATCCTAATGTGATTTCGTGATAATGGGTGTGTTCCTTATCTTCTCTTAGTGTCTAAACTCTTCTCCATGGCTGGACCCCCAAATAATATTCCTTTACGTGCTAAGGGGTATCTAGAGAGTGGGATAGGTTTAATAACTACCCTCACCCTAAAGCGTACCCTTACCCTAACCACTACCCTAACACTAACGCGTACCCTAATCCTAAACCGTACCCTTAACCGAGCCCTAACCCTAACACTAACCCTAACCTTAACCCTAACCCATACACTACGCCCTACCCGAACCCCTCCCCGAACCCGTACCCTAAGCCGTACCCTAACCCTCACCCTAACCCTAACCCTAACCCTAAGCTACCCTTGACTGCTTCTTCCTCCAATAGATTTCCTAAGCACTAGTGTTTTAAGGAACAGGTTAAAAAGAGAATCCTAATGTGATTTCTTGATAATGGGTGTGTTCCTTATCTTCTCCTCGTGTCTAAACTCTTCTCCATGGCTGGACCCCCAAATAATATTCCTTTACGTGCTAAGGGGTATCTAGAGAGTGGGATAGGTTTAATAACTACCCTCACCCTAATGCGTACCCTAACCCTAACCCCTACCCTAACCCTAACGCGTACCCTAATCCTAACCCGTACCCTAAACCGAGCCCTAACCCTAACACTAGCCCTAACCCTAACCCTAACCAATACCCTACGCCCTACCCGAACCCCTCCCCGAACCCGTACCCTAAGCCGTACCCTAACCCTCACCCTAACCTTAAGCTACCCTTGACTGCTTCTGCCTCCAATAGATTTCCTAAGCACTAGTGTTTTAAGGAACAGGTTAAAAAGAGAATCCTAATGTGATTTCTTGATAATGGGTGTGTTCCTTATCTTCTCCTAGTGTCTAAACTCTTCTCCATGGCTGGACCCCCAAATAATATTCCTTTACGTGCTAAGGGGTATCTAGAGAGTGGGATAGGTTTAATAACTAACCTCACCCTATCGCGTACCCTAACCCTAACCCCTACCCTAACACTAACGCGTACCCTAATCCTAACCCGTACCCTAAACCGAGCCCTAACCCTAACACTAACCCTAACCCTAACCCTAACCCATACCCTACGCCCTACACGAACCCCTCCCCGAACCCGTACCCTAAGCCGTACCCTAACCCTCACCCTAACCCTAACCCTAACCCTAAGCTACCCTTGACGGCTTCTGCCTCCAATAGATTTCCTAAGCACTAGTGTTTTAAGGAAAAGGTTAAAAAGAGAATCCTAATGTGATTTCTTGATAATGGGTGTGTTCCTTATCTTCTCCTAGTGTCTAAACTCTTCTCCAAGGCTGGACCCCCAAATAATATTACTTTACGTGCTAAGGGGTATCTAGAGAGTGGGATAGGTTTAATAACTACCCTCACCCTAAAGCGTACCCTAACCCTAACCACTACCCTAACACTAACGCGTACCCTAATCCTAACCCGTACCCTTAACCGAGCCCTAACCCTAACACTAACCCTAACCCTTACCCTAACCCATACCCTACGCCCTACCCGAACCCCTCCCCGAACCCGTACCCTAAGTCGTACCCTAACCCTCACCCTAACCCTAACCCTAACCCTAAGCTACCCTTGACTGCTTCTGCCTCCAATAGATTTCCTAAGCACTAGTGTTTTAAGGACCAGGTTAAAAAGAGAATCCTAATGTGATTTCGTGATAATGGGTGTGTTCCTTATCTTCTCCTAGTGTCTAAACTCTTCTCCATGGCTGGACCCCCAAATAATATTCCTTTACGTGCTAAGGGGTATCTAGAGAGTGGGATAGGTTTAATAACTACCCTCACCCTAACGCGTACCCTAACCCTAACCCCTACCCTAACCCTAACGCGTAACCTAATCCTAACCCGTACCCTAAACCGAGCCCTAACCCTAACACTAACTCTAACCCTAACCCTAACCCATACCCTACGCCCTACCCGAACCCCTCCCTGAACCCGTACCCTAAACCGTACCCTAACCCTCACCCTAACCCTAACCCTAACCCTAAGCTACCCTTGACGGCTTCTGCCTCCAATAGATTTCCTAAGCACTAGTGTATTAAGGAACAGGTTAAAAAGAGAATCCTAATGTGATTTCTTGATAATGGGTGTGTTCCTTATCTTCTCCTAGTGTCTAAACTCTTCTCCATGGCTGGACCCCCAAATAATATTCCTTTACGTGCTAAGGGGTATCTAGAGAGTGGGATAGGTTTAATAACTAACCTCACCCTATCGCCTACCCTAACCCTAACCCCTACCCTAACCCTAACGCGTACCCTAATCCTAACCCGTACCCTAAACCAAGCCCTAACCCTAACACATAGCCTACGCCCTACCCGAACCCCACCCCGAACCCGTACCCTAAGCCGTACCCTAACCCTCACCCTAACCCTAACCCTAACCCTAAGATACCCTTGACTGCTTCTGCCTCCTATAGATTTCCTAAGCACTAGTGTTTTAAGGAACAGTTTAAAAAGAGAATCATATTGTGATTTCTTGATAATGGGTGTGTTCCTTATCTTCTCCTAGTGTCTAAATTCTTCTCCATGGCTGGACCCACAAATAATATTCCTTTACGTGCTAAGGGGTATCTAGAGAGTGGGATAGGTTTAATAACTACCCTCACCCTAAAGCGTACCCTAACCCTAACCACTACCCTAACACTAACGCGTACCCTAATCCTAACCAGTACCCTAAACCGAGCCCTAACCCTAACACTAACCCTAACCCTAACCCTAACCCATACCCTACGCCCTACCCGAACCCCTCCCCGAACCCGTACCCTAACCCTCACCCTAACCCTAACCCTAACCCTAAGCTACCCTTGACTGCTTCTGCCTCCAATAGATTTCCTAAGCACTAGTGTTTTAAGGAACAGGTTAAAAAGAGAATCCTAATGTGATTTCTTGATAATGGGTGTGTTCCTTATCTTCTCCTAGTGTCTAAACTCTTCTCCATGGCTGGACCCCCAAATAATATTACTTTACGTGCTAAGGGGTATCTAGAGAGTGGGATAGGTTTAATAACTACCCTCACCCTAACGCGTACCCTAACCCTAACCCCTACCCTAACCCTAACGCGTACCCTAATCCTAACCCGTACCCTAAACCGAGCCCTAAACCTAACACTAGCCCTAACCCTAACCCTAACCCATACCCTACGCCCTACCAGAACCCCTCCTCGAACCCGTAACCTAAGCCGTACCCTAACCCTCACCCTAACCCTAACCCTAACCCTAAGCTACCCTTGACTGCTTCTGCCTCCAATAGATTTCCTAAGCACTAGTGTTTTAAGGAACAGTTTAAAAAGAGAATCATATTGTGATTTCTTGATAATGGGTGTGTTCCTTATCTTCTCCTAGTGTCTAAACTCTTCTCCATGGCTGGACCCCCAAATAATATTCCTTTACGTGCTAAGGGGTATCTAGAGAGTGGGATAGGTTTAATAACTACCCTCACCCTAAAGCGTACCCTAACCCTAACCACTACCCTAACACTAACGCGTACCCTAATCCTAACCCGTACCCTAAACCGAGCCCTAACCATAACACTAACCCTAACCCTAACCCTAACCCATACCCTACGCCCTAATCGAACCCCTCCCCGAACCCGTACCCTAAGCCATACCCTAGCCCTCACCCTAACCCTAACCCTAACCCTAAGCTACCCTTGACTGCTTCTGCCTCCAATAGATTTCCTAAGCACTAGTGTTTTAAGGACCAGGTTAAAAAGAGAATCCTAATGTGATTTCGTGATAATGGGTGTGTTCCTTATCTTCTCCTAGTGTCTAAATTCTTCTCCATGGCTGGACCCCCAAATAATATTCCTTTACGTGCTAAGGGGTATCTAGAGAGTGGGATAGGTTTAATAACTACCCTCACCCTAACGCGTACCCTAACCCTAACCCCTACCCTAACCCTAACGCGTAACCTAATCCTAACCCGTACCCTAAACCGAGCCCTAACCCTAACACTAACTCTAACCCTAACCCTAACCCATACCCTACGCCCTACCCGAACCCCTCCCTGAACCCGTACCCTAAACCGTACCCTAACCCTCACCCTAACCCTAACCCTAACCCTAAGCTACCCTTGACTGCTTCTGCCTCCAATAGATTTCCTAAGCACTAGTGTTTTAAGGAACAGGTGAAAAAGAGAATCCGAATGTGATTTCGTGATAATGGGTGTGTTCCTTATCTTCTCCTCGTGTCTAAACTCTTCTCCATGGTTGGACCCACAAATAATATTCCTTTACGTGCTAAGGGGTATCTAGAGAGTGGGATAGGTTTAATAACTACCCTGACCCTAACGCGTACACTAACCCTAACCCCTACCCTAAACCTAACGCGTACCCTAATCCTAACCCGTACCCTAAACCGAGCCCTAACCCTAACACTAACCCTAACCCTAACCCTAACCCATACCCTACGCCCTACCCGAACCCCTCCCCGAACCCGTACCCTAAACCGTACCCTAACCCTCACCCTAACCCTAACCCTAACCCTAAGCTACCCTTGACGGCTTCTGCCTCCAATAGATTTCGTAAGCACTAGTGCTTTAAGGAACAGGTTAAAAAGAGAATCCTAATGTGATTTCGTGATAATGGGTGTGTTCCTTATCTTCTCCTAGTGTCTAAACTCTTCTCCATGGCTGGACCCCCAATAATATTCCTGTACGTGCTAAGGGGTATCTAGAGAGTGGGATAGGTTTAATAACTACCCTCACCCTAACGCGTACACTAACCCTAACCCCTACCCTAACCCTAACGCGTACCCTAATCCTAACCCGTACCCTAAACCGAGCCCTAACCCTAACACTAACCCTAACCCTAACCCTAACCCATACCCTACGCCCTACCCGAACCCCTCCCCAAACCCGTACCCTAAGCCATACCCTAACCCTCACCCTAACCCTAACCCTAACCCTAAGCTACCCTTGACGGCTTCTGCCTCCAATAGATTTCCTAAGCACTAGTGTTTTAAGGAACAGGTTAAAAAGAGAATCCTAATGTGATTTCTTGATAATGGGTGTGTTCCTTATCTTCTCCTCGTGTCTAAACTCTTCTCCATGGCTGGACCCCCAAATAATATTCCTTTACGTGCTAAGGGGTATCTAGAGAGTAGGATAGGTTTAATAACTATCCTCACCCTAACGCGTACCCTAACCCTAACCCCTACCCTAACCCTAACGCGTACCCTAATCCTAACCCGTACCCTAAACCGAGCCCTAAACCTAACACTAGCCCTAACCCTAACCCTAACCCATACCCTACGCCCTACCCGAACCCCTCCCTGAACCCGTACCCTAAACCGTACCCTAACCCTCACCCTAACCCTAACCCTAACCCTAAGCTACCCTTGATTGCTTCTGCCACCAATAGATTTCCTAAGCACTAGTGTTTTAAGGAACAGGTTAAAAAGAGAATCCTAATGTGATTTCGTGATAATGGGTGTGTTCCTTATCTTCTCCTAGTGTCTAAACTATTCTCCATGGCTGGACCCCCAATAATATTCCTGTACGTGCTAAGGGGTATCTAGAGAGTGGGATAGGTTTAATAACTACCCTCACCCTTACGCGTACACTAACCCTAACCCCTACCCTAACCCTAACGCGTACCCTAATCCTAACCCGTACCCTAAACCGAGCCCTAACCCTAACACTAACCCTAACCCTAACCCTAACCTATACCCTACGCCCTACCCGAACCCCTCCCCAAACCCGTACCCTAAGCCGTACCCTAGCCCTCACCCTAACCCTAACCCTAACCCTAAGCTACCCTTGATGGCTTCTGCCTCCAATAGATTTCCTAAGCACTAGTGTTTTAAGGAACAGGTTAAAAAGAGAATCCTAATGTGATTTCGTGATAATGGGTGTGTTCCTTATCTTCTCCTAGTGTCTAAACTCTTCTCCATGGCTGGACCCCCAAATAATATTCCTTTACGTGCTAAGGGGTATCTAGAGAGTGGGATAGGTTTAATAACTACCCTCACCCTAAAGCGTACCCTTACCCTAACCACTACCCTAACACTAACGCGTACCCTAATCCTAACCCGTACCCTTAACCGAGCCCTAACCCTAACACTAACCCTAACCTTAACCCTAACCCATACACTACGCCCTACCCGAACCCCTCCCCGAACCCGTACCCTAAGCCGTACCCTAACCCTCACCCTAACCCTAACCCTAACCCTAAGCTACCCTTGACTGCTTCTTCCTCCAATAGATTTCCTAAGCACTAGTGTTTTAAGGAACAGGTTAAAAAGAGAATCCTAATGTGATTTCTTGATAATGGGTGTGTTCCTTATCTTCTCCTCGTGTCTAAACTCTTCTCCATGGCTGGACCCCCAAATAATATTCCTTTACGTGCTAAGGGGTATCTAGAGAGTGGGATAGGTTTAATAACTACCCTCACCCTAACGCGTACCCTAACCCTAACCCCTACCCTAACCCTAACGCGTACCCTAATCCTAACCCGTACCCTAAACCGAGCCCTAACCCTAACACTAGCCCTAACCCTAACCCTAACCAATACCCTACGCCCTACCCGAACCCCTCCCCGAACCTGTACCCTAAGCCGTACCCTAACCCTCACCCTAACCTTAAGCTACCCTTGACTGCTTCTGCCTCCAATAGATTTCCTAAGCACTAGTGTTTTAAGGAACAGGTTAAAAAGAGAATCCTAATGTGATTTCTTGATAATGGGTGTGTTCCTTATCTTCTCCTAGTGTCTAAACTCTTCTCCATGGCTGGACCCCCAAATAATATTCCTTTACGTGCTAAGGGGTATCTAGAGAGTGGGATAGGTTTAATAACTAACCTCACCCTATCGCGTATCCTAACCCTAACCCCTACCCTAACACTAACGCGTACCCTAATCCTAACCCGTACCCTAAACCGAGCCCTAACCCTAACACTAACCCTAACCCTAACCCTAACCCATACCCTACGCCCTACACGAACCCCTCCCCGAACCCGTACCCTAAGCCGTACCCTAACCCTCACCCTAACCCTAACCCTAACCCTAAGCTACCCTTGACGGCTTCTGCCTCCAATAGATTTCCTAAGCACTAGTGTTTTAAGGAAAAGGTTAAAAAGAGAATCCTAATGTGATTTCTTGATAATGGGTGTGTTCCTTATCTTCTCCTAGTGTCTAAACTCTTCTCCAAGGCTGGACCCCCAAATAATATTACTTTACGTGCTAAGGGGTATCTAGAGAGTGGGATAGGTTTAATAACTACCCTCACCCTAAAGCGTACCCTAACCCTAACCACTACCCTAACACTAACGCGTACCCTAATCCTAACCCGTACCCTTAACCGAGCCCTAACCCTAACACTAACCCTAACCCTTACCCTACGCCCTACCCGAACCCCTCCCCGAACCCGTACCCTAAGTCGTACCCTAACCCTCACCCTAACCCTAACCCTAACCCTAAGCTACCCTTGACTGCTTCTGCCTCCAATAGATTTCCTAAGCACTAGTGTTTTAAGGACCAGGTTTAAAAGAGAATCCTAATGTGATTTCGTGATAATGGGTGTGTTCCTTATCTTCTCCTAGTGTCTAAACTCTTCTCCATGGCTGGACCCCCAAATAATATTCCTTTACGTGCTAAGGGGTATCTAGAGAGTGGGATAGGTTTAATAACTACCCTCACCCTAACGCGTACCCTAACCCTAACCCCTACCCTAACCCTAACGCGTAACCTAATCCTAACCCGTACCCTAAACCGAGCCCTAACCCTAACACTAACTCTAACCCTAACCCTAACCCATACCCTACGCCCTACCCGAACCCCTCCCTGAACCCGTACCCTAAACCGTACCCTAACCCTCACCCTAACCCTAACCCTAACCCTAAGCTACCCTTGACGGCTTCTGCCTCCAATAGATTTCCTCTGCACTAGTGTTTTAAGGAACAGGTTAAAAAGAGAATCCTAATGTGATTTCTTGATAATGGGTGTGTTCCTTATCTTCTCCTAGTGTCTAAACTCTTCTCCATGGCTGGACCCCCAAATAATATTCCTTTACGTGCTAAGGGGTATCTAGAGAGTGGGATAGGTTTAATAACTAACCTCACCCTATCGCCTACCCTAACCCTAACCCCTACCCTAACCCTAACGCGTACCCTAATCCTAACCCGTACCCTAAACCAAGCCCTAACCCTAACACATAGCCTACGCCCTACCCGAACCCCACCCCGAACCCGTACCCTAAGCCGTACCCTAACCCTCACCCTAACCCTAACCCTAACCCTAAGATACCCTTGACTGCTTCTGCCTCCAATAGATTTCCTAAGCACTAGTGTTTTAAGGAACAGTTTAAAAAGAGAATCATATTGTGATTTCTTGATAATGGGTGTGTTCCTTATCTTCTCCTAGTGTCTAAACTCTTCTCCATGGCTGGACCCACAAATAATATTCCTTTACGTGCTAAGGGGTATCTAGAGAGTGGGATAGGTTTAATAACTACCCTCACCCTAAAGCGTACCCTAACCCTAACCACTACCCTAACACTAACGCGTACCCTAATCCTAACCAGTACCCTAAACCGAGCCCTAAGCCTAACACTAACCCTAACCCTAACCCTAACCCATACCCTACGCCCTACCCGAACCCCTCCCCGAACCCGTACCCTAACCCTCACCCTAACCCTAACCCTAACCCTAAGCTACCCTTGACTGCTTCTGCCTCCAATAGATTTCCTAAGCACTAGTGTTTTAAGGAACAGGTTAAAAAGAGAATCCTAATGTGATTTCTTGATAATGGGTGTGTTCCTTATCTTCTCCTAGTGTCTAAACTCTTCTCCATGGCTGGACCCCCAAATAATATTACTTTACGTGCTAAGGGGTATCTAGAGAGTGGGATAGGTTTAATAACTACCCTCACCCTAAAGCGTACCCTAACCCTAACCACTACCCTAACACTAACGCGTACCCTAATCCTAACCCGTACCCTTAACCGAGCCCTAACCCTAACACTAACCCTAACCCTTACCCTAACCCATACCCTACGCCCTACCCGAACCCCTCCCCGATCCCGTACCCTAAGTCGTACCCTAACCCTCACCCTAACCCTAACCCTAACCCTAAGCTACCCTTGACTGCTTCTTCCTCCAATAGATTTCCTAAGCACTAGTGTTTTAAGGAACAGGTTAAAAAGAGAATCCTAATGTGATTTCTTGATAATGGGTGTGTTCCTTATCTTCTCCTCGTGTCTAAACACTTCTCCATGGCTGGACCCCCAAATAATATTCCTTTAAGTGCTAAGGGGTATCTAGAGAGTGGGATAGGTTTAATAACTACCCTCACCCTAACGCGTACCCTAACCCTAACCCCTACCCTAACCCTAACGCGTACCCTAATCCTAACCCGTACCCTAAACCGAGCCCTAAACCTAACACTAGCCCTAACCCTAACCCTAACCCATACCCTACGCCCTACCAGAACCCCTCCTCGAACCCGTAACCTAAGCCGTACCCTAACCCTCACCCTAACCCTAACCCTAACCCTAAGCTACCCTTGACTGCTTCTGCCTCCAATAGATTTCCTAAGCACTAGTGTTTTAAGGAACAGTTTAAAAAGAGAATCATATTGTGATTTCTTGATAATGGGTGTGTTCCTTATCTTCTCCTAGTGTCTAAACTCTTCTCCATGGCTGGACCCCCAAATAATATTCCTTTACGTGCTAAGGGGTATCTAGAGAGTGGGATAGGTTTAATAACTACCCTCACCCTAAAGCGTACCCTAACCCTAACCACTACCCTAACACTAACGCGTACCCTAATCCTAACCCGTACCCTAAACCGAGCCCTAACCCTAACACTAACCCTAACCCTAACCCTAACCCATACCCTACGCCCTACCCGAACCCCTCCCCGAACCCGTACCCTAAGCCGTACCCTAACCCTCACCCTAACCCTAACCCTAACCCTAAGCTACCCTTGACGGCTTTTGCCTCCAATAGATTTCCTAAGCACTAGTGTTTTAAGGAACAGGTTAAAAAGAGAATCCTAATGTGATTTCTTGATAATGGGTGTGTTCCTTATCTTCTCCTCGTGTCTAAACTCTTCTCCATGGCTGGACCCCCAAATAATATTCCTTTACGTGCTAAGGGGTATCTAGAGAGTGGGATAGGTTTAATAACTACCCTCACCCTAACGCGTACCCTAACCCTAACCCCTACCCTAACCCTAACGCGTACCCTAATCCTAACCCGTACCCTAAACCGAGCCCTAAACCTAACGCTAGCCCTAACCCTAACCCTAACACATACCCTATGCCCTACCCGAACCCCTCCCCGAACCCGTACCCTAAGCCATACCCTAGCCCTCACCCTAACCCTAACACTAACCCTAAGCTACCCTTGACTGCTTCTGCCTCCAATAGATTTCCTAAGCACTAGTGTTTTAAGGAACAGGTTAAAAAGAGAATCCTAATGTGATTTCTTGATAATGGGTGTGTTCCTTATCTTCTCCTAGTGTCTAAACTCTTCTCCATGGCTGGACCCCCAAATAATATTCCTTTACGTGCTAAGGGGTATCTAGAGAGTGGGATAGGTTTAATAACTACCCTCACCCTAACGCGTACCCTAACCCTAACCCCTACCCTAACCCTAACGCGTACCCTAATCCTAACCCGTACCCTAAACCGAGCCCTAACCCTAACTTTTGCCCTAACCCTAACCCTAACCCATACCCTACACCCTACCCGAACCCCTCCCCGAACCTGTACCCTAAGCCGTACCCTAACCCTCACCCTAACCCTAACCCTAACCCTAAGCTACGCTTGACTGCTTCTGCCTCCAATAGATTTCCTAAGCACTAGTGTTTTAAGGAACAGGTTAAAAAGAGAATCCTAATGTGATTTCTTGATAATGGGTGTGTTCCTTATGTTCTCCTAGTGTCTAAACTCTTCTCCATTCCTGGACCACCAAATAATATTCCTTTACGTGCTAAGGGGTATCTACAGAGTTAGGATAGGTTTAATAACTAACCTCACCCTATCGCGTACCCTAACCCTAACCCCTACCCTAACACTAACACGTACCCTAATACTAACCCGTACCCTAAACCGAGCCCTAACCCTAACACTAAACCTAACCCTAACCCTAACCCATACCCTACGCCTTACCCGAACCCCTCCCCGAACCCGTACCCTAAGCCATACCCTAACCCTCACCCTAACCCTAACCCTAACCCTAAGCTACCCTTGACTGCTTCTGCCTCCAATAGATTTCCTAAGCACTAGTGTTTTAAGGAACAGGTGAAAAAGAGAATCCTAATGTGATTTCTTGATAATGGGTGTGTTCCTTATCTTCTCCTCGTGTCTAAACTCTTCTCCATGGTTGGACCCCCAAATAATATTCCTTTACGTGCTAAGGGGTTTCTAGAGAGTGTGATAGGTTTAATAACTACCCGCACCCTAATGCGTACCCTAACCCTAACCCCAACCCTAACCCTAACGCGTACCCTAATCCGAACCCATACCCTAAACCGAGCCCTAACCCTAACACTAGCCCTAACCCTATACCTAACCCATACCCTACGCCGTACCCGAACCCCTCCCCGAACCCGTACCCTAAGCCATACCCTAACCCTCACCCTAACCCTAACCCTAACCCTAAGCTACCCTTGACTGCTTCTGCCTCCAATAGATTTCCTAAGCACTAGTGTTTTAAGGAACAGGTTAAAAAGAGAATCCTAATGTGATTTCGTGATAATGGGTGTGTTCCTTATCTTCTCCTAGTGTCTAAACTCTTCTCCATGGCTGGACCCCCATTAATATTCCTTTACGTGCTAAGGGGTATCTAGAGAGTGGGATAGGTTTAATAACTACCCTCACCCTAACGCATACACTAACCCTAACCCCTACCCTAACCCTAACGCGTACCCTAATCCTAACCCGTACCCTAAACCGAGCCCTAACCCTAACACTAACCCTAACCCTAACACTAACCCATACCCTACGCCCTACCCGAACCCTTCCCCGAACCCGTACCCTAAGCCGTACCCTAACCCTCACCCTAACCCTAACCCTAACCCTAAGCTACCCTTGACGGCTTCTGCCTCCAATAGATTTCCTAAGCACTAGTGTTTTAAGGAACAGGTTAAAAAGAGAATCCTAATGTGATTTCTTGATAATGGGTGTGTTCCTTATCTTCTCCTCGTGTCTAAACTCTTCTCCATGGCTGGACCCCCAAATAATATTCCTTTACGTGCTAAGGGGTATCTAGAGAGTGGGATAGGTTTAATAACTACCCTCACCCTAACGCGTACCCTAACCCTAACCCCAACCCTAACCCTAACGCGTACCCTAATCCTAACCCGTACCCTAAACCGAGCCCTAAACCTAACGCTAGCCCTAACCCTAACCCTAACACATACCCTACGCCCAACCCGAACCCCTCCCCGAACCCGTACCCTAAGCCATACCCTAGCCCTAACCCTAACCCTAACACTAACCCTAAGCTACCCTTGACTGCTTCTGCCTCCAATAGATTTCCTAAGCACTAGTGTTTTAAGGAACAGGTTAAAAAGAGAATCCTAATGTGATTTCGTGATAATGGGTGTGTTCCTTATCTTCTCCTAGTGTCTAAACTCTTCTCCATGGCTGGACCCCCAAATAATATTCCTTTACGTGCTAAGGGGTATCTAGAGAGTGGGATAGGTTTAATAACTACCCTCACCCTAACGCGTACCCTAACCCTAACCCCTACCCTAACCCTAACGCGTACCCTAATCCTAACCCGTACCCTAAACCGAGCCCTAACCCTAACCCTTGCCCTAACCCTAACCCTAACCCATACCCTACGCCCTACCCGAACCCCTCCCCGAACCCGTACCCTAAGCCGTACCCTAACCCTCACCCTAACCCTAACCCTAACCCTAAGCTACCCTTGACTGCTTCTGCCTCCAATAGATTTCCTAAGCACTCGTGTTTTAAGGAACAGGTTAAAAAGAGAATCCTAATGTGATTTCTTGATAATGGGTGTGTTCCTTATCTTCTCCTAGTGTCTAAACTCTTCTCCATGGCTGGACCACCAAATAATATTCCTTTACGTGCTAAGGGGTATCTACAGAGTGGGATAGGTTTAATAACTAACCTCACCCTATCGCGTAACCTAACCCTAACCCCTACCCTAACACTAACACGTACCCTAATCCTAACCCGTACCCTAAACCGAGCCCTAACCCTAACACTAAACCTAACCCTAACCCTAACCCATACCCTACGCCTTACCCGAACCCCTCCCCGAACCCGTACCCTAAGCCATACCCTAACCCTCACCCTAACCCTAACCCTAACCCTAAGCTACCCTTGACTGCTTCTGCCTCCAATAGATTTCCTAAGCACTAGTGTTTTAAGGAACAGGTTAAAAAGAGAATCCTAATGTGATTTCTTGAAAATGGGTGTGTTCCTTATCTTCTCCTAGTGTCTAAACACTTCTCCATGGCTGGACCACCAAATAATATTCCTTTACGTGCTAAGGGGTATCTACAGAGTGGGATAGGTTTAATAACTACCCTCACCCTAACGCGTACCCTAACCCTAACCCCAACCCTAACCCTAACGCGTACCCTAATCCTAACCCGTACCCTAAACCGAGCCCTAAACCTAACGCTAGCCCTAACCCTAACCCTAACACATACCCTACGCCCAACCCGAACCCCTCCCCGAACCCGTACCCTAAGCCATACCCTAGCCCTCACCCTAACCCTAACACTAACCCTAAGCTACCCTTGACTGCTTCTGCCTCCAATAGATTTCCTAAGCACTAGTGTTTTAAGGAACAGGTTAAAAAGAGAATCCTAATGTGATTTCGTGATAATGGGTGTGTTCCTTATCTTCTCCTAGTGTCTAAACTCTTCTCCATGGCTGGACCACCAAATAATATTCCTTTACCTACTAAGGGGTATCTACAGAGTGGGATAGGTTTAATAACTAACCTCACCCTATCGCGTACCCTAACCCTAACCCCTACCCTAACACTAACACGTACCCTAATCCTAACCCGTACCCTAAACCGAGCCCTAACCCTAACACTAAACCTAACCCTAACCCTAACCCATACCCTACGCCTTACCCGAACCCCTCCCCGAACCCGTACCCTAAGCCATACCCTAACCCTCACCCTAACCCTAACCCTAACCCTAAGCTACCCTTGACTGCTTCTGCCTCCAATAGATTTCCTAAGCACTAGTGTTTTAAGGAACAGGTGAAAAAGAGAATCCTAATGTGATTTCTTGATAATGGGTGTGTTCCTTCTCTTCTCCTCGTGTCTAAACTCTTCTCCATGGCTGGACCCCCAAATAATATTCCTTTACGTGCTAAGGGGTATCTAGAGAGTGGGATAGGTTTAATAACTACCCTCACCCTAACGCGTACCCTAACCCTAACCCCAAACCTAACCCTAACGCGTACCCTAATCCGAACCCATAACCTAAACCGAGCCCTAACCCTAACACTAGCCCTAACCCTATACCTAACCCATACCCTACGCCGTACCCGAACCCCTCCCCGAACCCGTACCCTAAGCCATACCCTAACCCTCACCCTAACCCTAACCCTAACCCTAAGCTACCCTTGACTGCTTCTGCCTCCAATAGATTTCCTAAGCACTAGTGTTTTAAGGAACAGGTTAAAAAGAGAATCCTAATGTGATTTCTTGATAATGGGTGTGTTCCTTATCTTCTCCTAGTGTCTAAACTCTTCTCCATGGCTGGACCCCCATTAATATTCCTTTACGTGCTAAGGGGTATCTAGAGAGTGGGATAGGTTTAATAACTACCCTCACCCTAACGCGTACACTAACCCTAACCCCTACCCTAACCCTAACGCGTACCCTAATCCTAACCCGTACCCTAAACCGAGCCCTAACCCTAACACTAACCCTAACCCTAACACTAACCCATACCCTACGCCCTACCCGAACCCTTCCCCGAACCCGTACCCTAAGCCGTACCCTAACCCTCACCCTAACCCTAACCCTAACCCTAAGCTACCCTTGACGGCTTCTGCCTCCAATAGATTTCCTAAGCACTAGTGTTTTAAGGAACAGGTTAAAAAGAGAATCCTAATGTGATTTCTTGATAATGGGTGTGTTCCTTATCTTCTCCTCGTGTCTAAACTCTTCTCCATGGCTGGACCCCCAAATAATATTCCTTTACGTGCTAAGGGGTATCTAGAGAGTGGGATAGGTTTAATAACTACCCTCACCCTAACGCGTACCCTAACCCTAACCCCAACCCTAACCCTAACGCGTACCCTAATCCTAACCCGTACCCTAAACCGAGCCCTAAACCTAACGCTAGCCCTAACCCTAACCCTAACACATACCCTACGCCCAACCCGAACCCCTCCCCGAACCCGTACCCTAAGCCATACCCTAGCCCTAACCCTAACCCTAACACTAACCCTAAGCTACCCTTGACTGCTTCTGCCTCCAATAGATTTCCTAAGCACTAGTGTTTTAAGGAACAGGTTAAAAAGAGAATCCTAATGTGATTTCGTGATAATGGGTGTGTTCCTTATCTTCTCCTAGTGTCTAAACTCTTCTCCATGGCTGGACCCCCAAATAATATTCCTTTACGTGCTAAGGGGTATCTAGAGAGTGGGATAGGTTTAATAACTACCCTCACCCTAACGCGTACCCTAACCCTAACCCCTACCCTAACCCTAACGCGTACCCTAATCCTAACCCGTACCCTAAACCGAGCCCTAACCCTAACCCTTGCCCTAACCCTAACCCTAACCCATACCCTACGCCCTACCCGAACCCCTCCCCGAACCCGTACCCTAAGCCGTACCCTAACCCTCACCCTAACCCTAACCCTAACCCTAAGTTACCCTTGACTGCTTCTGCCTCCAATAGATTTCCTAAGCACTCGTGTTTTAAGGAACAGGTTAAAAAGAGAATCCTAATGTGATTTCTTGATAATGGGTGTGTTCCTTATCTTCTCCTAGTGTCTAAACTCTTCTCCATGGCTGGACCACCAAATAATATTCCTTTACGTGCTAAGGGGTATCTACAGAGTGGGATAGGTTTAATAACTAACCTCACCCTATCGCGTAACCTAACCCTAACCCCTACCCTAACACTAACACGTACCCTAATCCTAACCCGTACCCTAAACCGAGCCCTAACCCTAACACTAAACCTAACCCTAACCCTAACCCATACCCTACGCCTTACCCGAACCCCTCCCCGAACCCGTACCCTAAGCCATACCCTAACCCTCACCCTAACCCTAACCCTAACCCTAAGCTACCCTTGACTGCTTCTGCCTCCAATAGATTTCCTAAGCACTAGTGTTTTAAGGAACAGGTTAAAAAGAGAATCCTAATGTGATTTCTTGATAATGGGTGTGTTCCTTATCTTCTCCTAGTGTCTAAACACTTCTCCATGGCTGGACCACCAAATAATATTCCTTTACGTGCTAAGGGGTATCTACAGAGTGGGATAGGTTTAATAACTACCCTCACCCTAACGCGTACCCTAACCCTAACCCCAACCCTAACCCTAACGCGTACCCTAATCCTAACCCGTACCCTAAACCGAGCCCTAAACCTAACGCTAGCCCTAACCCTAACCCTAACACATACCCTACGCCCAACCCGAACCCCTCCCCGAACCCGTACCCTAAGCCATACCCTAGCCCTCACCCTAACCCTAACACTAACCCTAAGCTACCCTTGACTGCTTCTGCCTCCAATAGATTTCCTAAGCACTAGTGTTTTAAGGAACAGGTTAAAAAGAGAATCCTAATGTGATTTCGTGATAATGGGTGTGTTCCTTATCTTCTCCTAGTGTCTAAACTCTTCTCCATGGCTGGACCCCCAAATAATATTCCTTTACGTGCTAAGGGGTATCTAGAGAGTGGGATAGGTTTAATAACTACCCTCACCCTAACGCGTACCCTAACCCTAACCCCTACCCTAACCCTAACGCGTACCCTAATCCTAACCCGTACCCTAAACCGAGCCCTAACCCTAACCCTTGCCCAAACCCTAACCCTAACCCATACCCTACGCCCTACCCGAACCCCTCACCGAACCCGTACCCTAAGCCGTACCCTAACCCTCACCCTAACCCTAACCCTAACCCTAAGCTACCCTTGACTGCTTCTGCCTCCAATAGATTTCCTAAGCACTAGTGTTTTAAGGAACAGGTTAAAAAGAGAATCCTAATGTGATTTCTTGATAATGGGTGTGTTCCTTATCTTCTCCTAGTGTCTAAACTCTTCTCCATGGCTGGACCACCAAATAATATTCCTTTACCTACTAAGGGGTATCTACAGAGTGGGATAGGTTTAATAACTAACCTCACCCTATCGCGTACCCTAACCCTAACCCCTACCCTAACACTAACACGTACCCTAATCCTAACCCGTACCCTAAACCGAGCCCTAACCCTAACACTAAACCTAACCCTAACCCTAACCCATACCCTACGCCTTACCCGAACCCCTCCCCGAACCCGTACCCTAAGCCATACCCTAACCCTCACCCTAACCCTAACCCTAACCCTAAGCTACCCTTGACTGCTTCTGCCTCCAATAGATTTCCTAAGCACTAGTGTTTTAAGGAACAGGTGAAAAAGAGAATCCTAATGTGATTTCTTGATAATGGGTGTGTTCCTTCTCTTCTCCTCGTGTCTAAACTCTTCTCCATGGCTGGACCCCCAAATAATATTCCTTTACGTGCTAAGGGGTATCTAGAGAGTGGGATAGGTTTAATAACTACCCTCACCCTAACGCGTACCCTAACCCTAACCCCAACCCTAACCCTAACGCGTACCCTAATCCTAACCCGTACCCTAAACCGAGCCCTAAACCTAACGCTAGCCCTAACCCTAACCCTAACACATACCCTACGCCCAACCCGAACCCCTCCCCGAACCCGTACCCTAAGCCATACCCTAGCCCTCACCCTAACCCTAACACTAACCCTAAGCTACCCTTGACTGCTTCTGCCTCCAATAGATTTCCTAAGCACTAGTGTTTTAAGGAACAGGTTAAAAAGAGAATCCTAATGTGATTTCGTGATAATGGGTGTGTTCCTTATCTTCTCCTAGTGTCTAAACTCTTCTCCATGGCTGGACCCCCAAATAATATTCCTTTACGTGCTAAGGGGTATCTAGAGAGTGGGATAGGTTTAATAACTAACCTCACCCTATCGCGTACCCTAACCCTAACCCCTACCCTAACACTAACACGTACCCTAATCCTAACCCGTACCCTAAACCGAGCCCTAACCCTAACACTAAACCTAACCCTAACCCTAACCCATACCCTACGCCTTACCCGAACCCCTCCCCGAACCCGTACCCTAAGCCATACCCTAACCCTCACCCTAACCCTAACCCTAACCCTAAGCTACCCTTTACTGCTTCTGCCTCCAATAGATTTCCTAAGCACTAGTGTTTTAAGGAACAGGTGAAAAAGAGAATCCTAATGTGATTTCTTGATAATGGGTGTGTTCCTTATCTTCTCCTCGTGTCTAAACTCTTCTCCATGGCTGGACCCCCAAATAATATTCCTTTACGTGCTAAGGGGTATCTAGAGAGTGGGATAGGTTTAATAACTACCCTCACCCTAACGCGTACCCTAACCCTAACCCCAACCCTAACCATAACGCGTACCCTAATCCTAACCCGTACCCTAAACCGAGCCCTAAACCTAACGCTAGCCCTAACCCTAACCCTAACACATACCCTACGCCCAACACGAACCCCTCCCCGAACCCGTACCGTAAGCCATACCCTAGCCCTCACCCTAACCCTAACACTAACCCTAAGCTACCCTTGACTGCTTCTGCCTCCAATAGATTTCCTAAGCACTAGTGTTTTAAGGAACAGGTTAAAAAGAGAATCCTAATGTGATTTCGTGATAATGGGTGTGTTCCTTATCTTCTCCTAGTGTCTAAACTCTTCTCCATGGCTGGACCCCCAAATAATATTCCTTTACGTGCTAAGGGGTATCTAGAGAGTGGGATAGGTTTAATAACTACCCTCACCCTAACGCGTACCCTAACCCTAACCCCTACCCTAACCCTAACGCGTACCCTAATCCTAACCCGTACACTAAACCGAGCCCTAACCCTAACACTAAACCTAACCCTAACCCTAACCCATACCCTACGCCTTATCCGAACCCCTCCCCGAACCCGTACCCTAAGCCATACCCTAAACCTCACCCTAACCCTAACCCTAACCCTAAGCTACCCTTGACTGCTTCTGCCTCCAATAGATTTCCTAAGCACTAGTGTTTTAAGGAACAGGTTAAAAAGAGAATCCTAATGTGATTTCTTGATAATGGGTGTGTTCCTTATCTTCTCCTAGTGTCTAAACTCTTCTCCATGGCTGGACCACCAAATAATATTCCTTTACGTGCTAAGGGGTATCTAGAGAGTGGGATAGGTTTAATAACTACCCTCACCCTAACGCGTACCCTAACCCTAACCCCAACCCTAACCCTAACGCGTACCCTAATCCTAACCCGTACCCTAAACCGAGCCCTAAACCTAACGCTAGCCCTAACCCTAACCCTAACACATACCCTACGCCCAACCCGAACCCCTCCCCGAACCCGTACCCTAAGCCATACCCTAGCCCTCACCCTAACCCTAACACTAACCCTAAGCTACCCTTGACTGCTTCTGCCTCCAATAGATTTCCTAAGCACTAGTGTTTTAAGGAACAGTTTAAAAAGAGAATCCTAATGTGGTTTCGTTATAATGGGTGTGTTTCTTATCTTCTCCTCGTGTCTAAACTCTTCTCCATGGCTGGACCCCCAAATAATATTCCTTTACGTGCTAAGGGGTATCTAGAGAGTGGGATAGGTTTAATAACTACCCTCACCCTAACGCGTACACTAACCCTAACCCCTACCCTAACCCTAACGCGTACCCTAATCCTAACCCGTACCCTAAACCGAGCCCTAACCCTAACCCTTGCCCTAACCCTAACCCTAACCCATACCCTACGCCCTACCCGAACCCCTCCCCGAACCCGTACCCTAAGCCGTACCCTAACCCTCACCCTAACCCTAACCCTAACCCTAAGCTACCCTTGACTGCTTCTGCCTCCAATAGATTTCCTAAGCACTAGTGTTTTAAGGAACAGGTTAAAAAGAGAATCCTAATGTGATTTCTTGATAATGGGTGTGTTCCTTATCTTCTCCTAGTGTCTAAACTCTTCTCCATGGCTGGACCACCAAATAATATTCCTTTAAGTGCTAAGGGGTATCTACAGAGTGGGATAGGTTTAATAACTAACCTCACCCTATCGCGTACCCTAACCCTAACCCCTACCCTAACACTAACACGTACCCTAATCCTAACCCGTACCCTAAACCGAGCCCTAACCCTAACACTAAACCTAACCCTAACCCTAACCCATACCCTACGCCTTACCCGAACCCCTCCCCGAACCCGTACCCTAAGCCGTACCCTAACCCTCACCCTAACCCTAACCCTAACCCTAAGCTACCCTTGACGGCTTCTGCCTCCAATAGATTTCCTAAGCACTAGTGTTTTAAGGAACAGGTGAAAAAGAGAATCCTAATGTGATTTCTTGATAATGGGTGTGTTCCTTATCTTCTCCTCGTGTCTAAACTCTTCTCCATGGCTGGACCCCCAAATAATATTCCTTTACGTGCTAAGGGGTATCTAGAGAGTGGGATAGGTTTAATAACTACCCTCACCCTAACGCGTACCCTAACCCTAACCCCAACCCTAACCCTAACGCGTACCCTAATCCTAACCCATACCCTAAACCGAGCCCTAAACCTAACGCTAGCCCTAACCCTAACCCTAACACATACCCTACGCCCAACCCGAACCCCTCTCCGAACCCGTACCCTAAGCCATACCCTAGCCCTCACCCTAACCCTAACACTAACCCTAAGCTACCCTTGACTGCTTCTGCCTCCAATAGATTTCCTAAGCACTAGTGTTTTAAGGAACAGGTTAAAAAGAGAATCCTAATGTGATTTCGTGATAATGGGTGTGTTCCTTATCTTCTCCTAGTGTCTAAACTCTTCTCCATGGCTGGACCCCCAAATAATATTCCTTTACGTGCTAAGGGGTATCTAGAGAGTGGGATAGGTTTAATAACTACCCTCACCCTAACGCGTACCCTAACCCTAACCCCTACCCTAACCCTAACGCGTACCCTAATCCTAACCCGTACCCTAAACCGAGCCCTAACCCTAACCCTTGCCCTAACCCTAACCCTAACCCATACCCTACGCCCTACCCGAACCCCTCCCCGAACCCGTACCCTAAGCCGTGCCCTAACCCTCACCCTAACCCTAACCCTAACCCTAAGCTACCCTTGACTGCTTCTGCCTCCAATAGATTTCCTAAGCACTAGTGTTTTAAGGAACAGGTTAAAAAGAGAATCCTAATGTGATTTCTTGATAATGGGTGTGTTCCTTATCTTCTCCTAGTGTCTAAACTCTTCTCCATGGCTGGACCACCAAATAATATTCCTTTACGTGCTAAGGGGTATCTACAGAGTGGGATAGGTTTAATAACTAACCTCACCCTATCGCGTACCCTAACCCTAACCCCTACCCTAACACTAACACGTACCCTCATCCTAACCCGTACCCTAAACCGAGCCCTAACCCTAACACTAAACCTAACCCTAACCCTAACCCATACCCTACGCCTTACCCGAACCCCTCCCCGAACCCGTACCCTAAGCCATACCCTAACCCTCACCCTAACCCTAACCCTAACCCTAAGCTACCCTTGACTGCTTCTGCCTCCAATAGATTTCCTAAGCACTAGTGTTTTAAGGAACAGGTGAAAAAGAGAATCCTAATGTGATTTCTTGATAATGGGTGTGTTCCTTATCTTCTCCTCGTGTCTAAACTCTTCTCCATGGTTGGACCCCCAAATAATATTCCTTTACGTGCTAAGGGGTTTCTAGAGAGTGTGATAGGTTTAATAACTACCCGCACCCTAATGCGTACCCTAACCCTAACCCCAACCCTAACCCTAACGCGTACCCTAATCCGAACCCATACCCTAAACCGAGCCCTAACCCTAACACTAGCCCTAACACTATACCTAACCCATACACTACGCCGTACCCGAACCCCTCCCCGAACCCGTACCCTAAGCCATACCCTAACCCTCAACCTAACCCTAACCCTAACCCTAAGCTACCCTTGACTGCTTCTGCCTCCAATAGATTTCCTAAGCACTAGTGTTTTAAGGAACAGGTTAAAAAGAGAATCCTAATGTGATTTCGTGATAATGGGTGTGTTCCTTATCTTCTCCTAGTGTCTAAACTCTTCTCCATGGCTGGACCCCCATTAATATTCCTTTACGTGCTAAGGGGTATCTAGAGAGTGGGATAGGTTTAATAACTACCCTCACCCTAACGCGTACACTAACCCTAACCCCTACCCTAACCCTAACGCGTACCCTAATCCTAACCCGTACCCTAAACCGAGCCCTAACCCTAACACTAACCCAAACCCTAACCCTAACCCATACCCTACGCCCTACCCGAACCCCTCCCCGAACCCGTACCCTAAGCCGTACCCTAACACTCACCCTAACCCTAACCCTAACCCTAAGCTACCCTTGACTGCTTCTGCCTCCAATAGATTTCCTAAGCACTAGTGTTTTAAGGAACAGGTTAAAAAGAGAATCCTAATGTGATTTCTTGATAATGGGTGTGTTCCTTATCTTCTCCTAGTGTCTAAACTCTTCTCCATGGCTGGACCACCAAATAATATTCCTTTACGTGCTAAGGGGTATCTAGAGAGTGGGATAGGTTTAATAACTACCCTCACCCTAACGCGTACCCTAACCCTAACCCCTACCCTAACCCTAACGCGTACCCTAATTCTAACCCGTACCCTAAACCGAGCCCTAAACCTAACGCTAGCCCTAACCCTAACCCTAACACATACCCTACGCCCTACCCGAACCCCTCCCCGAACCCGTACCCTAAGCCATACCCTAGCCCTCACCCTAACCCTAACACTAACCCTAAGCTACCCTTGACTGCTTCTGCCTCCAATAGATTTCCTAAGCACTAGTGTTTTAAGGAACAAGTTAAAAAGAGAATCCTAATGTGATTTCGTGATAATGGGTGTGTTCCTTATCTTCTCCTAGTGTCTAAACTCTTCTCCATGGCTGGACCCCCAAATAATATTCCTTTACGTGCTAAGGGGTATCTAGAGAGTGGGATAGGTTTAATAACTACCCTCACCCTAACGCGTACCCTAACCCTAACCCCAACCCTAACCCTAACGCGAACCCTAATCCTAACCCGTACCCTAAACCGAGCCCTAAACCTAACGCTAGCCCTAACCCTAACCCTAACACATACCCTACGCCCAACCCGAACCCCTCCCGGAACCCGTACCCTAAGCCATACCCTAGCCCTCACCCTAACCCTAACACTAACCCTAAGCTACCCTTGACTGCTTCTGCCTCCAATAGATTTCCTAAGCACTAGTGTTTTAAGGAACAGGTTAAAAAGAGAATCCTAATGTGATTTCGTGATAATGGGTGTGTTCCTTATCTTCTCCTAGTGTCTAAACTCTTCTCCATGGCTGGACCCCCAAATAATATTCCTTTACGTGCTAAGGGGTATCTAGAGAGTGGGATAGGTTTAATAACTACCCTCACCCTAACGAGTACCCTAACCCTAACCCCTACCCTAACCCTAACGCGTATCCTAATCCTAACCCGTACCCTAAACCGAGCCCTAACCCTAACCCTTGCCCTAACCCTAACCCTAACCCATACCCTACGCCCTACCCGAACCCCTCCCCGAACCCGTACCCTAAGCCGTACCCTAACCCTCACCCTAACCCTAACCCTAACCCTAAGCTACCCTTGACTGCTTCTGCCTCCAATAGATTTCCTAAGCACTAGTGTTTTAAGGAACAGGTTAAAAAGAGAATCCTAATGTGATTTCTTGATAATGGGTGTGTTCCTTATCTTCTCCTAGTGTCTAAACTCTTCTCCATGGCTGGACCACCAAATAATATTCCTTTACGTGCTAAGGGGTATCTACAGAGTGGGATAGGTTTAATAACTAACCTCACCCTATCGCGTACCCTAACCCTAACCCCTACCCTAACACTAACACGTACCCTAATCCTAACCCGTACCCTAAACCGAGCCCTAACCCTAACACTAAACCTAACCCTAACCCTAACCCATACCCTACGCCTTACCCGAACCCCTCCCCGAACCCGTACCCTAAGCCATACCCTAACCCTCACCCTAACCCTAACCCTAACCCTAAGCTACCCTTGACTGCTTCTGCCTCCAATAGATTTCCTAAGCACTAGTGTTTTAAGGAACAGGTGAAAAAGAGAATCCTAATGTGATTTCTTGATAATGGGTGTGTTCCTTATCTTCTCCTCGTGTCTAAACTCTTCTCCATGGTTGGACCCTCAAATAATTTTCCTTTACGTGCTAAGGGGTTTCTAGAGAGTGTGATAGGTTTAATAACTACCCGCACCCTAATGCGTACCCTAACCCTAACCCCAACCCTAACCCTAACGCGTACCCTAATCCGAACCCATACCCTAAACCGAGCCCTAACCCTAACACTAGCCCTAACCCTATACCTAACCCATACACTACGCCGTACCCGAACCCCTCCCCGAACCCGTACCCTAAGCCATACCCTAACCCTCACCCTAACCCTAACCCTAACCCTAAGCTACCCTTGACTGCTTCTGCCTCCAATAGATTCCCTAAGCACTAGTGTTTTAAGGAACAGGTTAAAAAGAGAATCCTAATGTGATTTCGTGATAATGGGTGTGTTCCTTATCTTCTCCTAGTGTCTAAACTCTTCTCCATGGCTGGACCCCCATTAATATTCCTTTACGTGCTAAGGGGTATGTAGAGAGTGGGATAGGTTTAATAACTACCCTCACCCTAACGCGTACACTAACCCTAACCCCTACCCTAACCCTAACGCGTACCCTAATCCTAACCCGTACCCTAAACCGAGCCCTAACCCTAACACTAACCCTAACCCTAACCCTAACCCATACCCTACGCCCTACCCGAACCCCTCCCCGAACCCGTACCCTAAGCCGTACCCTAACCCTCACCCTAACCCTAACCCTAACCCTAAGCTACCCTTGACTGCTTCTGCCTCCAATAGATTTCCTAAGCACTAGTGTTTTAAGGAACAGGTTAAAAAGAGAATCCTAATGTGATTTCTTGATAATGGGTGTGTTCCTTATCTTCTCCTAGTGTCTAAACTCTTCTCCATGGCTGGACCCCCAAATAATATTCCTTTACGTGCTAAGGGGTATCTAGAGAGTGGGATAGGTTTAATAACTACCCTCACCCTAACGCGTACCCTAACCCTAACCCCTACCCTAACCCTAACGCGTACCCTAATCCTAACACGTACCCTAAACCGAGCCCTAAACCTAACGCTAGCCCTAACACTATACCTAACCCATACACTACGCCGTACCCGAACCCCTCCCCGAACCCGTACCCTAAGCCATACCCTAACCCTCACCCTAACCCTAACCCTAACCCTAAGCTACCCTTTACTGCTTCTGCCTCCAATAGATTTCCTAAGCACTAGTGTTTTAAGGAACAGGTTAAAAAGAGAATCCTAATGTGATTTCGTGATAATGGGTGTGTTCCTTATCTTCTCCTAGTGTCTAAACTCTTCTCCATGGCTGGACCCCCATTAATATTCCTTTACGTGCTAAGGGGTATGTAGAGAGTGGGATAGGTTTAATAACTACCCTCATCCTAACGCGTACACTAACCCTAACCCCTACCCTAACCCTAACGCGTACTCTAATCCTAACCCGTACCCTAAACCGAGCCCTAACCCTAACCCATACCCTACGCCCTACCCGAACCCCTCCCCGAACCCGTACCCTAAGCCATACCCTAGCCCTCACCCTAACCCTAACACTAACCCTAAGCTACCCTTGACTGCTTCTGCCTCCAATAGATTTCCTAAGCACTAGTGTTTTAAGGAACAGGTTAAAAAGAGAATCCTAAGGTGATTTCGTGATAATGGGTGTGTTCCTTATCTTCTCCTAGTGTCTAAACTCTTCTCCATGGCTGGACCCCCAAATAATATTCCTTTACGTGCTAAGGGGTATCTACAGAGTGGGATAGGTTTAATGACTACCCTCACCCTAACGCGTACCCTAACCCTAACCCCTACCCTAACACTAACGCGTACCCTAATCCTAACCCGTACCCTAAACCGAGCCCTAACCCTAACACTAACCCTAACCCTAACCCTAACCCATACCCTACGCCCTACCCGAACCCCTCCCCGAACCCATACCCTAAGCCGTACCCTAACCCTCACCCTAACCCTAACCCTAACCCTAAGCTACCCTTGACTGCTTCTGCCTCCAATAGATTTCCTAAGCACTAGTGTTTTAAGGAACAGGTTAAAAAGAGAATTCTAATGTGATTTCTTGATAATGGGTGTGTTCCTTATCTTCTCCTCGTGTCTAAACTCTTCTCCATGGCTGGACCCCCAAATAATATTCCTTTACGTGCTAAGGGGTAGCTAGAGAGTGGGATAGATTTAATAACTACCCTCACCCTAACGCGTACCCTAACCCTAACCCCTACCCTAACCCTAACGCGTACCCTAATCCTAACCCGTACCCTAAACCGAGCCCTAACCCTAACCCTTGCCCTAACCCTAACCCTAACCCATACCCTACGCCCTACCCGAACCCCTCCCCGAACCCGTACCCTAAGCCGTAC
Organism: Balaenoptera acutorostrata; assembly: GCF_949987535.1. Classification (NCBI taxonomy): domain Eukaryota; kingdom Metazoa; phylum Chordata; class Mammalia; order Artiodactyla; family Balaenopteridae; genus Balaenoptera; species Balaenoptera acutorostrata. Next base: position 203,509 of record NW_026645684.1, on the reverse strand, counting down.
CCTAACCCTCACCCTAACCCTAACCCTAACCCTAAGCTACCCTTGACTGCTTCTGCCTCCAATAGATTTCCTAAGCAATAGTGTTTTAAGGAACAGGTTAAAAAGAGAATCCTAATGTGATTTCGTGATAATGGGTGTGTTCCTTATCTTCTCCTAGTGTCTAAACTCTTCTCCATGGCTGGACCCCCATTAATATTCCTTTACGTGCTAAGTGGTATCTAGAGAGTGGGATAGGTTTAATAACTACCCTCACCCTAACGCGTACACTAACCCTAACCCCTACCCTAACCCTAACGCGTACCCTAATCCTAACCCGTACCCTAAACCGAGCCCTAACCCTAACACTAACCCTAACCCTAACCCTAACCCATACCCTACGCCCTACCCGAACCCCTCCCCGAACCCGTACCCTAAGCCATACCCTAACCCTCACCCTAACCCTAACCCTAACCCTAAGCTACCCTTGACGGCTACTGCCTCCAATAGATTTCCTAAGCACTAGTGTTTTAAGGAACAGGTTAAAAAGAGAATCCTAATGTGATTTCTTGATAATGGGTGTGTTCCTTATCTTCTCCTCGTGTCTAAACTCTTCTCCATGGCTGGACCCCCAAATAATATTCCTTTACGTGCTAAGGGGTATCTAGAGAGTGGGATAGGTTTAATAACTACCCTCACCCTAACGCGTACCCTAACCCTAACCCCTACCCTAACCCTAACGCGTACCCTAATCCTAACCCGTACCCTAAACCGAGCCCTAAACCTAACGCTAGCCCTAACCCTAACCCTAACACATACCCTACGCCCTACCCGAACCCCTCCCCGAACCCGTACCCTAAGCCATACCCTAGCCCTCACCCTAACCCTAACACTAACCCTAAGCTACCCTTGACTGCTTCTGCCTCCAATAGATTTCCTAAGCACTAGTGTTTTAAGGAACAGGTTAAAAAGAGAATCCTAATGTGATTTCGTGATAATGGGTGTGTTCCTTATCTTCTCCTAGTGTCTAAACTCTTCTCCATGGCTGGACCCCCAAATAATATTCCTTTACGTGCTAAGGGGTTTCTAGAGAGTGTGATAGGTTTAATAACTACCCGCACCCTAATGCGTACCCTAACCCTAACGCGTACCCTAATCCGAACCCATACCCTAAACCGAGCCCTAACCCTAACACTAGCCCTAACCCTATACCTAACCCATACCCTACGCCGTACCCGAACCCCTCCCCGAACCCGTACCCTAAGCCATACCCTAACCCTCACCCTAACCCTAACCCTAACCCTAAGCTACCCTTGACTGCTTCTGCCTCCAATAGATTTCCTAAGCACTAGTGTTTTAAGGAACAGGTTAAAAAGAGAATCCTAATGTGATTTCGTGATAATGGGTGTGTTCCTTATCTTCTCCTAGTGTCTAAACTCTTCTCCATGGCTGGACCCCCATTAATATTCCTTTACGTGCTAAGGGGTATCTAGAGAGTGGGATAGGTTTAATAACTACCCTCACCCTAACGCGTACACTAACCCTAACCCCTACCCTAACCCTAACGCGTACCCTAATCCTAACCCGTACCCTAAACCGAGCCCTAACCCTAACACTAACCCTAACCCTAACCCTAACCCATACCCTACGCCCTACCCGAACCCCTCCCCGAACCCGTACCCTAAGCCGTACCCTAACCCTCACCCTAACCCTAACCCTAACCCTAAGCTACCCTTGACGGCTTCTGCCTCCAATAGATTTCCTAAGCACTAATGTTTTAAGGAACAGGTTAAAAAGAGAATCCTAATGTGATTTCTTGATAATGGGTGTGTTCCTTATCTTCTCCTCGTGTCTAAACTCTTCTCCATGGCTGGACCCCCAAATAATATTCCTTTACGTGCTAAGGGGTATCTAGAGAGTGGGATAGGTTTAATAACTACCCTCACCCTAACGCGTACCCTAACCCTAACCCCTACCCTAACCCTAACGTGTACCCTAATCCTAACCCGTACCCTAAACCGAGCCCTAAACCTAACGCTAGCCCTAACCCTAACCCTAACACATACCCTACGCCCTACCCGAACCCCTCCACGAACCCGTACCCTAAGCCATACCCTAGCCCTCACCCTAACCCTAACACTAACCCTAAGCTACCCTTGACTGCTTCTGCCTCCAATAGATTTCCTAAGCACTAGTGTTTTAAGGAACAGGTTAAAAAGAGAATCCTAATGTGATTTCGTGATAATGGGTGTGTTCCTTATCTTCTCCTAGTGTCTAAACTCTTCTCCATGGCTGGACCCCCAAATAATATTCCTTTACGTGCTAAGGGGTATCTAGAGAGTGGGATAGGTTTAATAACTACCCTCACCCTAACGCGTACCCTAACCCTAACCCCTACCCTAACCCTAGCGCGTACCCTAATCCTAACCCGTACCCTAAACCGAGCCCTAACCCTAACACTAACACTAACCCTAACACTAACCCATACCCTACGCCCTACCCGAACCCCTCCGTGAACCCGTACCCTAAACCGTACCCTAACCCTCACCCTAACCCTAACCCTAACCCTAAGCTACCCTTGACGGCTTCTGCCTCCAATAGATTTCCTAAGCACTAGTGTTTTAAGGAACAGGTTAAAAAGAGAATCCTAATGTGATTTCTTGATAATGGGTGTGTTCCTTATCTTCTCCTCGTGTCTAAACTCTTCTCCATGGCTGGACCCCCAAATAATATTCCTTTACGTGCTAAGGGGTATCTAGAGAGTGGGATAGGTTTAATAACTACCCTCACCCTAACGCGTTCCCTAACCCTAACCCCTACCCTAACCCTAACGCGTACCCTAATCCTAACCCGTACCCTAAACCGAGCCCTAACCCTAACACTAGCCCTAACCCTAACCCTAACCAATACCCTACGCCCTACCCGAACCCCTCCCCGAACCCGTACCCTAAGCCGTACCCTAACCCTCACCCTAACCCTAACCCTAACCCTAAGCTACCCTTGACTGCTTCTGCCTCCAATAGATTTCCTAAGCACTAGTGTTTTAAGGAACAGTTTAAAAAGAGAATCATATTGTGATTTCTTGATAATGGGTGTGTTCCTTATCTTCCCTAGTGTCTAAACTCTTCTCCATGGCTGGACCCCCAAATAATATTCCTTTACGTGCTAAGGGGTATCTAGAGAGTGGGATAGGTTTAATAACTACCCTCACCCTAAAGCGTACCCTAACCCTAACCACTACCCTAACACTAACGCGTACCCTAATCCTAACCCGTACCCTAAACCGAGGCCTAACCCTAACACTAACCCTAACCCTAACCCTAACCCATACCCTACGCCCTACCCGAACCCCTCCCCGAACCCGTACCCTAAGCCGTACCCTAACCCTCACCCTAACCCTAACCCTAACCCTAAGCTACCCTTGACTGCTTCTGCCTCCAATAGATTTCCTAAGCACTAGTGTTTTAAGGAACAGGTTAAAAAGAGAATCCTAATGTGATTTCTTGATAATGGGTGTGTTCCTTATCTTCTCCTCGTGTCTAAACTCTTCTCCATGGTTGGACCCCCAAATAATATTCCTTTACGTGCTAAGGGGTTTCTAGAGAGTGTGATAGGTTTAATAACTACCCGCACCCTAATGCGTAACCTAACCCTAACCCCTACCCTAACCCTAACGCGTACCCTAATCCGAACCCATACCCTAAACTGAGCCCTAACCCTAACACTAGCCCTAACCCTATACCTAACCCATACCCTACGCCCTACCCGAACCCCTCCCCGAACCCGTACCCTAAGCCATACCCTAACCCTCACCCTAACCCTAACCCTAACCCTAAGCTACCCTTGACTGCTTCTGCCTCCAATAGATTTCCTAAGCACTAGTGTTTTAAGGAACAGGTTAAAAAGAGAATCCTAATGTGATTTCCTGATAATGGGTGTGTTCCTTATCTTCTCCTAGTGTCTAAACTCTTCTCCATGGCTGGACCCCCATTAATATTCCTTTACGTGCTAAGGGGTATCTAGAGAGTGGGATAGGTTTAATAACTACCCTCACCCTAACGCGTACACTAACCCTAACCCCTACCCTAACCCTAACGCGTACCCTAATCCTAACCCGTACCCTAAACCGAGCCCTAACCCTAACACTAACCCTAACCCTAACCCTAACCCATACCCTACGCCCTACCCGAACCCCTCCCCGAACCCGTACCCTAAGCCGTACCCTAAACCTCACCCTAACCCTAACCCTAACCCTAAGCTACCCTTGACTGCTTCTGCCTCCAATAGATTTCCTAAGCACTAGTGTTTTAAGGAACAGGTTAAAAAGAGAATCCTAATGTGATTTCTTGATAATGGGTGTGTTCCTTATCTTCTCCTCGTGTCTAAACTCTTCTCCATGGCTGGACCCCCAAATAATATTCCTTTACGTGCTAAGGGGTATCTAGAGAGTGGGATAGGTTTAATAACTACCCTCACCCTAACGCGTACACTAACCCTAACCCCTACCCTAACCCTAACGCGTACCCTAATCCAAACCCGTACCCTAAACCGAGCCCTAACCCTAACACTAACCCTAACACTAACCCTAACCCATACCCTACGCCCTACCCGAACCCCTCCCCGAACCCGTACCCTAAGCCGTACCCTAACCCTCACCCTAACCCTAACCCTAACCCTAAGCTACCCTTGACTGCTTCTGCCTCCAATAGATTTCCTAAGCACTAGTGTTTTAAGGAACAGGTTAAAAAGAGAATCCTAATGTGATTTCTTGATAATGGGTGTGTTCCTTATCTTCTCCTCGTGTCTAAACTCTTCTCCATGGCTGGACCCCCAAATAATATTACTTTACGTGCTAAGGGGTATCTAGAGAGTGGGATAGGTTTAATAACTACCCTCACCCTAACGCGTACCCTAACCCTAACCCCTACCCTAACCCTAACGCGTACCCTAATCCTAACCCGTACCCTAAACCGAGCCCTAAACCTAACGCTAGCCCTAACCCGAACCCTAACACATACCCTACGCCCTACCCGAACCCCTCCCCGAACCCGTACCCTAAGCCATACCCTAGCCCTCACCCTAACCCTAACACTAACCCTAAGCTACCCTTGACTGCTTCTGCCTCCAATAGATTTCCTAAGCACTAGTGTTTTAAGGAACAGGTTAAAAAGAGAATCCTAATGTGATTTCGTGATAATGGGTGTGTTCCTTATCTTCTCCTAGTGTCTAAACTCTTCTCCATGGCTGGACCCCCAAATAATATTCCTTTACGTGCTAAGGGGTATCTAGAGAGTGGGATAGGTTTAATAACTACCCTCACCCTAACGCGTACCCTAACCCTAACCCCTACCCTAACCCTAGCACGTACCCTAATCCTAACCCGTACCCTAAACCGAGCCCTAACCCTAACACTAACACTAACCCTAACACTAACCCATACCCTACGCCCTACCCGAACCCCTCCCTGAACCCGTACCCTAAACCCTACCCTAACCCTCACCCTAACCCTAACCCTAACCCTAAGCTACCCTTGATGGCTTCTGCCTCCAATAGATTTCCTAAGCACTAGTGTTTTAAGGAACAGGTTAAAAAGAGAATCCTAATGTGATTTCTTGATAATGGGTGTGTTCCTTATCTTCTCCTCGTGTCTAAACTCTTCTCCATGGCTGGACCCCCAAATAATATTCCTTTACGTGGTAAGGGGTATCTAGAGAGTGGGATAGGTTTAATAACTACCCTCACCCTAATGTGTACCCTAACCCTAACCCCAACCCTAACCCTAACGCGTACCCTAATCCTAACCCGTACCCTAAACCGAGCCCTAACCCTAACACTAACTCTAACCCTAACCCTAACCCCTACCCTAACACTAACACGTACCCTAATCCTAACCCGTACCCTAAACCGAGCCCTAACCCTAACACTAAACCTAACCCTAACCCTAACCCATACCCTACGCCTTACCCGAACCCCTCCACGAACCCGTACCCTAAGCCATACCCTAACCCTCACCCTAACCCTAACCCTAACCCTAAGCTACCCTTGACTGCTTCTGCCTCCAATAGATTTCCTAAGCACTAGTGTTTTAAGGAACAGGTGAAAAAGAGAATCCTAATGTGATTTCTTGATAATGGGTGTGTTCCTTATCTTCTCCTCGTGTCTAAACTCTTCTCCATGGTTGGACCCCCAAATAATATTCCTTTACGTGCTAAGGGGTTTCTAGAGAGTGTGATAGGTTTAATAACTACCCGCACCCTAATGTGTACCCTAACCCTAACCCCAACCCTAACCCTAACGCGTACCCTAATCCGAACCCATACCCTAAACCGAGCCCTAACCCTAACACTAGCCCTAACCCTATACCTAACCCATACCCTACGCCGTACCCGAACCCCTCCCCGAACCCGTACCCTAAGCCATACCCTAACCCTCACCCTAACCCTAACCCTAACCCTAAGCTACCCTTGACTGCTTCTGCCTCCAATAGATTTCCTAAGCACTAGTGTTTTAAGGAACAGGTTAAAAAGAGAATCCTAATGTGATTTCTTGATAATGGGTGTGTTCCTTATCTTCTCCTCGTGTCTAAACTCTTCTCCATGGCTGGACCCCCAAATAATATTCCTTTACGTGCTAAGGGGTATCTAGAGAGTGGGATAGGTTTAATAACTACCCTCACCCTAACGCGTTCCCTAACCCTAACCACTACCCTAACCCTAACGCGTACCCTAAACCGAGCCCTAACCCTAACACTAGCCCTAACCCTAACCCTAACCAATACCCTACGCCCTACCCGAACCCCTCCCCGAACCCGTACCCTAAGCCGTACCCTAACCCTCACCCTAACCCTAACCCTAACCCTAAGCTACCCTTGACTGCTTCTGCCTCCAATAGATTTCCTAAGCACTAGTGTTTTAAGGAACAGGTGAAAAAGTGAATCCTAATGTGATTTCTTGATAATGGGTGTGTTCCTTATCTTCTCCTCGTGTCTAAACTCTTCTCCATGGTTGGACCCCAAATAATATTCCTTTACGTGCTAAGGGGTTTCTAGAGAGTGTGATAGGTTTAATAACTACCCGCACCCTAATGCGTAACCTAACCCTAACCCCTACCCTAACCCTAACGCGTACCCTAATCCGAACCCATACCCTAAAGCGAGCCCTAACCCTAACACTAGCCCTAACCCTATACCTAACCCATACCCTACTCCCTACCCGAACCCCTCCCCGAACCCGTACCCTAAGCCATACCCTAACCCTCACCCTAACCCTAACCCTAACCCTAAGCTACCCTTGACTGCTTCTGCCTCCAATAGATTTCCTAAGCACTAGTGTTTTAAGGAACAGGTTAAAAAGAGAATCCTAATGTGATTTCCTGATAATGGGTGTGTTCCTTATCTTCTCCTAGTGTCTAAACTCTTCTCCATGGCTGGACCCCCATTAATATTCCTTTACGTGCTAAGGGGTATCTAGAGAGTGGGATAGGTTTAATAACTACCCTCACCCTAACGCGTACACTAACCCTAACCCCTACCCTAACCCTAACGCGTACCCTAATCCTAACCCGTACCCTAAACCGAGCCCTAACCCTAACACTAACCCTAAACCTAACCCTAACCCATACCCTACGCCCTACCCGAACCCCTCCCCGAACCCGTACCCTAAGCCGTACCCTAAACCTCACCCTAACCCTAACCCTAACCCTAAGCTACCCTTGACTGCTTCTGCCTCCAATAGATTTCCTAAGCACTAGTGTTTTAAGGAACAGGTTAAAAAGAGAATCCTAATGTGATTTCTTGATAATGGGTGTGTTCCTTATCTTCTCCTCGTGTCTAAACTCTTCTCCATGGCTGGACCCCCAAATAATATTCCTTTACGTGCTAAGGGGTATCTAGAGAGTGGGATAGGTTTAATAACTACCCTCACCCTAACGCGTACCCTAACCCTAACCCCTACCCTAACCCTAACGCGTACCCTAATCCTAACCCGTACCCTAAACCGAGCCCTAAACCTAACGCTAGCCCTAACCCTAACCCTAACCCATACCCTACGCCCTACCCGAACCCCTCCCCGAACCCGTACCCTAAGCCATACCCTAGCCCTCACCCTAACCCTAACACTATCCCTAAGCTACCCTTGACTGCTTCTGCCTCCAATAGATTTCCTAAGCACTAGTGTTTTAAGGAACAGGTTAAAAAGAGAATCCTAATGTGATTTCGTGATAATGGGTGTGTTCCTTATCTTCTCCTAGTGTCTAAACTCTTCTCCATGGCTGGACCCCCAAATAATATTCCTTTACGTGCTAAGGGGTATCTAGAGAGTGGGATAGGTTTAATAACTACCCTCACCCTAACGCGTACCCTAACCCTAACCCCTACCCTAACCCTAGCGCGTACCCTAATCCTAACCCGTACCCTAAACCGAGCCCTAACCCTAACACTAACTCTAACCCTAACCCTAACCCCTACCCTAACGCTAACACGTACCCTAATCCTAACCCGTACCCTAAACCGAGCCCTAACCCTAACCCTAACCCTAAGCTACCCTTGACTGCTTCTGCCTCCAATAGATTTCCTAAGCACTAGTGTTTTAAGGAACAGGTGAAAAAGAGAATCCTAATGTGATTTCTTGATAATGGGTGTGTTCCTTATCTTCTCCTCGTGTCTAAACTCTTCTCCATGGTTGGACCCCCAAATAATATTCCTTTACGTGCTAAGGGGTTTCTAGAGAGTGTGATAGGTTTAATAACTACCCGCACCCTAATGTGTACCCTAACCCTAACCCCAACCCTAACCCTAACGCGTACCCTAATCCGAACCCATACCCTAAACCGAGCCCTAACCCTAACACTAGCCCTAACCCTATACCTAACCCATACCCTACGCCGTACCCGAACCCCTCCCCGAACCCGTACCCTAAGCCGTACCCTAACCCTCACCCTAACCCTAACCCTAACCCTAAGCTACCCTTGACTGCTTCTGCCTCCAATAGATTTCCTAAGCACTAGTGTTTTAAGGAACAGGTTAAAAAGAGAATCCTAATGTGATTTCGTGATAATGGGTGTGTTCCTTATCTTCTCCTACTGTCTAAACTCTTCTCCATGGCTGGACCCCCATTAATATTCCTTTACGTGCTAAGGGGTATCTAGAGAGTGGGATAGGTTTAATAACTACCCTCACCCTAACGCGTACACTAACCCTAACCCCTACCCTAACCCTAACGCGTACCCTAATCCTAACCCGTACCCTAAACCGAGCCCTAACCCTAACACTAACCCTAACACTAACCCTAACCCATACCCTACGCCCTACCCGAACCCCTCCCCGAACCCGTACCCTAAGCCGTACCCTAACCCTCACCCTAACCCTAACCCTAACCCTAAGCTACCCTTGACTGCTTCTGCCTCCAATAGATTTCCTAAGCACTAGTGTTTTAAGGAACAGGTTAAAAAGAGAATCCTAATGTGATTTCTTGATAATGGGTGTGTTCCTTATCTTCTCCTCGTGTCTAAACTCTTCTCCATGGCTGGACCCCCAAATAATATTCCTTTGCGTGCTAAGGGGTATCTAGAGAGTGGGATAGGTTTAATAACTACCCTCACCCTAACGCGTACCCTAACCCTAAACCCTACCCTAACCCTAACGCGTACCCTAATCCTAACCCGTACCCTAAACCGAGCCCTAAACCTAACGCTAGCCCTAACCCTAACCCTAACACATACCCTACGCCCTACCCGAACCCCTCCCCGAACCCGTACCCTAAGCCATACCCTAGCCCTCACCCTAACCCTAACACTAACCCTAAGCTACCCTTGACTGCTTCTGCCTCCAATAGATTTCCTAAGCACTAGTGTTTTAAGGAACAGGTTAAAAAGAGAATCCTAATGTGATTTCGTGATAATGGGTGTGTTCCTTATCTTCTCCTAGTGTCTAAACTCTTCTCCATGGCTGGACCCCCAAATAATATTCCTTTACGTGCTAAGGGGTATCTAGAGAGTGGGATAGGTTTAATAACTACCCTCACCCTAACGCGTACCCTAACCCTAACCCCTACCCTAACCCTAGCACGTACCCTAATCCTAACCCGTACCCTAAACCGAGCCCTAACCCTAACACTAACACTAACCCTAACACTAACCCATACCCTACGCCCTACCCGAACCCCTCCCTGAACCCGTACCCTAAACCCTACCCTAACCCTCACCCTAACCCTAACCCTAACCCTAAGCTACCCTTGATGGCTTCTGCCTCCAATAGATTTCCTAAGCACTAGTGTTTTAAGGAACAGGTTAAAAAGAGAATCCTAATGTGATTTCTTGATAATGGGTGTGTTCCTTATCTTCTCCTCGTGTCTAAACTCTTCTCCATGGCTGGACCCCCAAATAATATTCCTTTACGTGCTAAGGGGTATCTAGAGAGTGGGATAGGTTTAATAACTACCCTCACCCTAACGCGTTCCCTAACCCTAACCCCTACCCTAACCCTAACGCGTACCCTAATCCTAACCCGTACCCTAAACCGAGCCCTAACCCTAACACTAGCCCTAACCCTAACCCTAACCAATACCCTACGCCCTACCCGAACCCCTCCCCGAACCCGTACCCTAAGCCGTACCCTAACCCTCACCCTAACCCTAACACTAACCCTAAGCTACCCTTGACTGCTTCTGCCTCCAATAGATTTCCTAAGCACTAGTGTTTTAAGGAACAGGTGAAAAAGAGAATCCTAATGTGATTTCTTGATAATGGGTGTGTTCCTTATCTTCTCCTCGTGTCTAAACTCTTCTCCATGGTTGGACCCCAAATAATATTCCTTTACGTGCTAAGGGGTTTCTACAGAGTGTGATAGGTTTAATAACTACACGCACCCTAATGCGTAACCTAACCCTAACCCCTACCCTAACCCTAACGCGTACCCTAATCCGAACCCATACCCTAAACCGAGCCCTAACCCTAACACTAGCCCTAACCCTATACCTAACCCATACCCTACGCCCTACCCGAACCCCTCCCCGAACCCGTACCCTAAGCCATACCCTAACCCTCACCCTAACCCTAACCCTAACCCTAAGCTACCCTTGACTGCTTCTGCCTCCAATAGATTTCCTAAGCACTAGTGTTTTAAGGAACAGGTTAAAAAGAGAATCCTAATGTGATTTCCTGATAATGGGTGTGTTCCTTATCTTCTCCTAGTGTCTAAACTCTTCTCCATGGCTGGACCCCCATTAATATTCCTTTACGTGCTAAGGGGTATCTAGAGAGTGGGATAGGTTTAATAACTACCCTCACCCTAACGCGTACACTAACCCTAACCCCTACCCTAACCCTAACGCGTACCCTAATCCTAACCCGTACCCTAAACCGAGCCCTAAACCTAACGCTAGCCCTAACCCTAACCCTAACCCATACCCTACGCCCTACCCGAACCCCTCCCCGAACCCGTACCCTAAGCCATACCCTAGCCCTCACCCTAACCCTAACACTATCCCTAAGCTACCCTTGACTGCTTCTGCCTCCAATAGATTTCCTAAGCACTAGTGTTTTAAGGAACAGGTTAAAAAGAGAATCCTAATGTGATTTCGTGATAATGGTTGTGTTCCTTATCTTCTCCTAGTGTCTAAACTCTTCTCCATGGCTGGACCCCCAAATAATATTCCTTTACGTGCTAAGGGGTATCTAGAGAGTGGGATAGGTTTAATAACTACCCTCACCCTAACGCGTACCCTAACCCTAACCCCTACCCTAACCCTAGCGCGTACCCTAATCCTAACCCGTACCCTAAACCGAGCCCTAACCCTAACACTAACTCTAACCCTAACCCTAACCCCTACCCTAACACTAACACGTACCCTAATCCTAACCCGTACCCTAAACCGAGCCCTAACCCTAACACTAAACCTAACCCTAACCCTAACCCATACCCTACGCCTTACCCGAACCCCTCCCCGAACCCGTACCCTAAGCCATACCCTAACCCTCACCCTAACCCTAACCCTAACCCTAAGCTACCCTTGACTGCTTCTGCCTCCAATAGATTTCCTAAGCACTAGTGTTTTAAGGAACAGGTGAAAAAGAGAATCCTAATGTGATTTCTTGATAATGGGTGTGTTCCTTATCTTCTCCTCGTGTCTAAACTCTTCTCCATGGTTGGACCCCCAAATAATATTCCTTTACGTGCTAAGGGGTTTCTAGAGAGTGTGATAGGTTTAATAACTACCCGCACCCTAATGCGTACCCTAACCCTAACCCCAACCCTAACCCTAACGCGTACCCTAATCCGAACCCATACCCTAAACCGAGCCCTAACCCTAACACTAGCCCTAACCCTATACCTAACCCATACCCTACGCCGTACCCGAACCCCTCCCCGAACCCGTACCCTAAGCCATACCCTAACCCTCACCCTAACCCTAACCCTAACCCTAAGCTACCCTTGACTGCTTCTGCCTCCAATAGATTTCCTAAGCACTAGTGTTTTAAGGAACAGGTTAAAAAGAGAATCCTAATGTGATTTCGTGATAATGGGTGTGTTCCTTATCTTCTCCTAGTGTCTAAACTCTTCTCCATGGCTGGACCCCCATTAATATTCCTTTACGTGCTAAGGGGTATCTAGAGAGTGGGATAGGTTTAATAACTACCCTCACCCTAACGCGTACACTAACCCTAACTCCTACCCTAACCCTAACGCGTACCCTAATCCTAACCCGTACCCTAAACCGAGCCCTAACCCTAACACTAACCCTAACACTAACCCTAACCCATACCCTACGCCCTACCCGAACCCCTCCCTGAACCCGTACCCTAAACCCTACCCTAACCCTCACCCTAACCCTAACCCTAACCCTAAGCTACCCTTGATGGCTTCTGCCTCCAATAGATTTCCTAAGCACTAGTGTTTTAAGGAACAGGTTAAAAAGAGAATCCTAATGTGATTTCTTGATAATGGGTGTGTTCCTTATCTTCTCCTCGTGTCTAAACTCTTCTCCATGGCTGGACCCCCAAATAATATTCCTTTACGTGGTAAGGGGTATCTAGAGAGTGGGATAGGTTTAATAACTACCCTCACCCTAATGTGTACCCTAACCCTAACCCCAACCCTAACCCTAACGCGTACCCTAATCCTAACCCGTACCCTAAACCGAGCCCTAACCCTAACACTAACTCTAACCCTAACCCTAACCCCTACCCTAACACTAACACGTACCCTAATCCTAACCCGTACCCTAAACCGAGCCCTAACCCTAACACTAAACCTAACCCTAACCCTAAACCATACCCTACGCCTTACCCGAACCCCTCCACGAACCCGTACCCTAAGCCATACCCTAACCCTCACCCTAACCCTAACCCTAACCCTAAGCTAACCTTGACTGCTTCTGCCTCCAATAGATTTCCTAAGCACTAGTGTTTTAAGGAACAGGTGAAAAAGAGAATCCTAATGTGATTTCTTGATAATGGGTGTGTTCCTTATCTTCTCCTCGTGTCTAAACTCTTCTCCATGGTTGGACCCCCAAATAATATTCCTTTACGTGCTAAGGGGTTTCTAGAGAGTGTGATAGGTTTAATAACTACCCGCACCCTAATGTGTACCCTAACCCTAACCCCAACCCTAACCCTAACGCGTACCCTAATCCGAACCCATAACCTAAACCGAGCCCTAACCCTAACACTAGCCCTAACCCTATACCTAACCCATACCCTACGCCGTACCCGAACCCCTCCCCGAACCCGTACCCTAAGCCATACCCTAACCCTCACCCTAACCCTAACCCTAACCCTAAGCTACCCTTGACTGCTTCTGCCTCCAATAGATTTCCTAAGCACTAGTGTTTTAAGGAACAGGTTAAAAAGAGAATCCTAATGTGATTTCTTGATAATGGGTGTGTTCCTTATCTTCTCCTCGTGTCTAAACTCTTCTCCATGGCTGGACCCCCAAATAATATTCCTTTACGTGCTAAGGGGTATCTAGAGAGTGGGATAGGTTTAATAACTACCCTCACCCTAACGCGTTCCCTAACCCTAACCACTACCCTAACCCTAACGCGTACCCTAATCCTAACCCGTACCCTAAACCGAGCCCTAACCCTAACACTAGCCCTAACCCTAACCCTAACCAATACCCTACGCCCTACCCGAACCCCTCCCCGAACCCGTACCCTAAGCCGTACCCTAACCCTCACCCTAACCCTAACCCTAACCCTAAGCTACCCTTGACTGCTTCTGCCTCCAATAGATTTCCTAATCACTAGTGTTTTAAGGAACAGGTGAAAAAGAGAATCCTAATGTGATTTCTTGATAATGGGTGTGTTCCTTATCTTCTCCTCGTGTCTAAACTCTTCTCCATGGTTGGACCCCAAATAATATTCCTTTACGTGCTAAGGGGTTTCTAGAGAGTGTGATAGGTTTAATAACTACCCGCACCCTAATGCGTAACCTAACCCTAACCCCTACCCTAACCCTAACGCGTACCCTAATCCGAACCCATACCCTAAACCGAGCCCTAACCCTAACACTAGCCCTAACCCTATACCTAACCCATACCCTACTCCCTACCCGAACCCCTCCCCGAACCCGTACCCTAAGCCATACCCTAACCCTCACCCTAACCCTAACCCTAACCCTAAGCTACCCTTGACTGCTTCTGCCTCCAATAGATTTCCTAAGCACTAGTGTTTTAAGGAACAGGTTAAAAAGAGAATCCTAATGTGATTTCCTGATAATGGGTGTGTTCCTTATCTTCTCCTAGTGTCTAAACTCTTCTCCATGGCTGGACCCCCATTAATATTCCTTTACGTGCTAAGGGGTATCTAGAGAGTGGGATAGGTTTAATAACTACCCTCACCCTAACGCGTACACTAACCCTAACCCCTACCCTAACCCTAACGCGTACCCTAATCCTAACCCGTACCCTAAACCGAGCCCTAACCCTAACACTAACCCTAACCCTAACCCTAACCCATACCCTACGCCCTACCCGAACCCCTCCCCGAACCCGTACCCTAAGCCGTACCCTAAACCTCACCCTAACCCTAACCCTAACCCTAAGCTACCCTTGACTGCTTCTGCCTCCAATAGATTTCCTAAGCACTAGTGTTTTAAGGAACAGGTTAAAAAGAGAATCCTAATGTGATTTCTTGATAATGGGTGGGTTCCTTATCTTCTCCTCGTGTCTAAACTCTTCTCCATGGCTGGACCCCCAAATAATATTCCTTTACGTGCTAAGGGGTATCTAGAGAGTGGGATAGGTTTAATAACTACCCTCACCCTAACGCGTACCCTAACCCTAACCCCTACCCTAACCCTAACGCGTACCCTAATCCTAACCCGTACCCTAAACCGAGCCCTAAACCTAACGCTAGCCCTAACCCTAACCCTAACCCATACCCTACGCCCTACCCTAACCCCTCCCCGAACCCATACCCTAAGCCATACCCTAGCCCTCACCCTAACCCTAACACTATCCCTAAGCTACCCTTGACTGCTTCTGCCTCCAATAGATTTCCTAAGCACTAGTGTTTTAAGGAACAGGTTAAAAAGAGAATCCTAATGTGATTTCGTGATAATGGGTGTGTTCCTTATCTTCTCCTAGTGTCTAAACTCTTCTCCATGGCTGGACCCCCAAATAATATTCCTTTACGTGCTAAGGGGTATCTAGAGAGTGGGATAGGTTTAATAACTACCCTCAACCTAACGCGTACCCTAACCCTAACCCCTACCCTAACCCTAGCGCGTACCCTAATCCTAACCCGTACCCTAAACCGAGCCCTAATCCTAACACTAACTCTAACCCTAACCCTAACCCCTACCCTAACACTAACACGTACCCTAATCCTAACCCGTACCCTAAACCGAGCCCTAACCCTAACACTAAACCTAACCCTAACCCTAACCCATACCCTACGCCTTACCCGAACCCCTCCACGAACCCGTACCCTAAGCCATACCCTAACCCTCACCCTAACCCTAACCCTAACCCTAAGCTACCCTTGACTGCTTCTGCCTCCAATAGATTTCCTAAGCACTAGAGTTTTAAGGAACACGTGAAAAAGAGAATCCTAATGTGATTTCTTCATAATGGGTGTGTTCCTTATCTTCTCCTCGTGTCTAAACTCTTCTCCATGGTTGGACCCCAAATAATATTCCTTTACGTGCTAAGGGATTTCTAGAGAGTGTGATAGGTTTAATAACTACCCGCACCCTAATGTGTACCCTAACCCTAACCCCAACCCTAACCCTAACGCGTACCCTAATCCGAACCCATACCCTAAACCGAGCCCTAACCCTAACACTAGCCCTAACCCTATACCTAACCCATACCCTACGCCGTACCCGAACCCCTCCCCGAACCCGTACCCTAAGCCATACCCTAACCCTCACCCTAACCCTAACCCTAACCCTAAGCTACCCTTGACTGCTTCTGCCTCCAATAGATTTCCTAAGCACTAGTGTTTTAAGGAACAGGTTAAAAAGAGAATCCTAATGTGATTTCGTGATAATGGGTGTGTTCCTTATCTTCTCCTAGTGTCTAAACTCTTCTCCATGGCTGGACCCCCATTAATATTCCTTTACGTGCTAAGGGGTATCTAGAGAGTGGGATAGGTTTAATAACTACCCTCACCCTAACGCGTACCCTAACCCTAACCCCTACCCTAACCCTAACGCGTACCCTAATCCTAACCCGTACCCTAAACCGAGCCCTAAACCTAACGCTAGCCCTAACCCTAACCCTAACACATACCCTACGCCCTACCCGAACCCCTCCCCGAACCCGTACCCTAAGCCATACCCTAGCCCTCACCCTAACCCTAACACTAACCCTAAGCTACCCTTGACTGCTTCTGCCTCCAATAGATTTCCTAAGCACTAGTGTTTTAAGGAACAGGTTAAAAAGAGAATCCTAATGTGATTTCGTGATAATGGGTGTGTTCCTTATCTTCTCCTAGTGTCTAAACTCTTCTCCATGGCTGGACCCCCAAATAATATTCCTTTACGTGCTAAGGGGTATCTAGAGAGTGGGATAGGTTTAATAACTACCCTCACCCTAACGCGTACCCTAACCCTAACCCCTACCCTAACCCTAGCACGTACCCTAATCCTAACCCGTACCCTAAACCGAGCCCTAACCCTAACACTAACACTAACCCTAACACTAACCCATACCCTACGCCCTACCCGAACCCCTCCCTGAACCCGTACCCTAAACCCTACCCTAACCCTCACCCTAACCCTAACCCTAACCCTAAGCTACCCTTGATGGCTTCTGCCTCCAATAGATTTCCTAAGCACTAGTGTTTTAAGGAACAGGTTAAAAAGAGAATCCTAATGTGATTTCTTGATAATGGGTGTGTTCCTTATCTTCTCCTCGTGTCTAAACTCTTCTCCATGGTTGGACCCCAAATAATATTCCTTTACGTGCTAAGGGGTTTCTAGAGAGTGTGATAGGTTTAATAACTACCCGCACCCTAATGCGTAACCTAACCCTAACCCCTACCCTAACCCTAACGCGTACCCTAATTCGAACCCATACCCTAAACCGAGCCCTAACCCTAACACTAGCCCTAACCCTATACCTAACCCATACCCTACGCCCTACCCGAACCCCTCCCCGAACCCGTACCCTAAGCCATACCCTAACCCTCACCCTAACCCTAACCCTAACCCTAAGCTACCCTTGACTGCTTCTGCCTCCAATAGATTTCCTAAGCACTAGTGTTTTAAGGAACAGGTTAAAAAGAGAATCCTAATGTGATTTCCTGATAATGGGTGTGTTCCTTATCTTCTCCTAGTGTCTAAACTCTTCTCCATGGCTGTACCCCCATTAATATTCCTTTACGTGCTAAGGGGTATCTAGAGAGTGGGATAGGTTTAATAACTACCCTCACCCTAACGCGTACACTAACCCTAACCCCTACCCTAACCCTAACGCGTACCCTAATCCTAACCCGTACCCTAAACCGAGCCCTAACCCTAACACTAACCCTAACCCTAACCCTAACCCATACCCTACGCCCTACCCGAACCCCTCCCCGAACCCGTACCCTAAGCCGTACCCTAAACCTCACCCTAACCCTAACCCTAACCCTAAGCTACCCTTGACTGCTTCTGCCTCCAATAGATTTCCTAAGCACTAGTGTTTTAAGGAACAGGTTAAAAAGAGAATCCTAATGTGATTTCTTGATAATGGGTGTGTTCCTTATCTTCTCCTCGTGTCTAAACTCTTCTCCATGGCTGGACCCCCAAATAATATTCCTTTACGTGCTAAGGGGTATCTAGAGAGTGGGATAGGTTTAATAACTACCCTCACCCTAACGCGTACCCTAACCCTAACCCCTACCCTAACCCTAACGCGTACCCTAATCCTAACCCGTACCCTAAACCGAGCCCTAAACCTAACGCTAGCCCTAACCCTAACCCTAACCCATACCCTACGCCCTACCCGAACCCCTCCCCGAACCCGTACCCTAAGCCATACCCTAGCCCTCACCCTAACCCTAACACTATCCCTAAGCTACCCTTGACTGCTTCTGCCTCCAATAGATTTCCTAAGCACTAGTGTTTTAAGGAACAGGTTAAAAAGAGAATCCTAATGTGATTTCTTGATAATGGGTGTGTTCCTTATCTTCTCCTAGTGTCTAAACTCTTCTCCATGGCTGGACCCCCAAATAATATTCCTTTACGTGCTAAGGGGTATCTAGAGAGTGGGATAGGTTTAATAACTACCCTCACCCTAACGCGTACCCTAACCCTAACCCCTACCCTAACCCTAGCGCGTACCCTAATCCTAACCCGTACCCTAAACCGAGCCCTAACCCTAACACTAACTCTAACCCTAACCCTAACCCCTACCCTAACACTAACACGTACCCTAATCCTAACCCGTACCCTAAACCGAGCCCTAACCCTAACACTAAACCTAACCCTAACCCTAACCCATACCCTACGCCTTACCCGAACCCCTCCCCGAACCCGTACCCTAAGCCATACCCTAACCCTCACCCTAACCCTAACCCTAACCCTAAGCTACCCTTGACTGCTTCTGCCTCCAATAGATTTCCTAAGCACTAGTGTTTTAAGGAACAGGTGAAAAAGAGAATCCTAATGTGATTTCTTGATAATGGGTGTGTTCCTTATCTTCTCCTCGTGTCTAAACTCTTCTCCATGGTTGGACCCCCAAATAATATTCCTTTACGTGCTAAGGGGTTTCTAGAGAGTGTGATAGGTTTAATAACTACCCGCACCCTAATGCGTACCCTAACCCTAACCCCAACCCTAACCCTAACGCGTACCCTAATCCGAACCCATACCCTAAACCGAGCCCTAACCCTAACACTAGCCCTAACCCTATACCTAACCCATACCCTACGCCGTACCCGAACCCCTCCCCGAACCCGTACCCTAAGCCATACCCTAACCCTCACCCTAACCCTAACCCTAACCCTAAGCTACCCTTGACTGCTTCTGCCTCCAATAGATTTCCTAAGCACTAGTGTTTTAAGGAACAGGTTAAAAAGAGAATCCTAATGTGATTTCGTGATAATGGGTGTGTTCCTTATCTTCTCCTAGTGTCTAAACTCTTCTCCATGGCTGGACCCCCATTAATATTCCTTTACGTGCTAAGGGGTATCTAGAGAGTGGGATAGGTTTAATAACTACCCTCACCCTAACGCGTACACTAACCCTAACCCCTACCCTAACCCTAACGCGTACCCTAATCCTAACCCGTACCCTAAACCGAGCCCTAAACCTAACGCTAGCCCTAACCCTAACCCTAACCCATACCCTACGCCCTACCCTAACCCCTCCCCGAACCCATACCCTAAGCCATACCCTAGCCCTCACCCTAACCCTAACACTATCCCTAAGCTACCCTTGACTGCTTCTGCCTCCAATAGATTTCCTAAGCACTAGTGTTTTAAGGAACAGGTTAAAAAGAGAATCCTAATGTGATTTCGTGATAATGGGTGTGTTCCTTATCTTCTCCTAGTGTCTAAACTCTTCTCCATGGCTGGACCCCCAAATAATATTCCTTTACGTGCTAAGGGGTATCTAGAGAGTGGGATAGGTTTAATAACTACCCTCAACCTAACGCGTACCCTAACCCTAACCCCTACCCTAACCCTAGCGCGTACCCTAATCCTAACCCGTACCCTAAACCGAGCCCTAATCCTAACACTAACTCTAACCCTAACCCTAACCCCTACCCTAACACTAACACGTACCCTAATCCTAACCCGTACCCTAAACCGAGCCCTAACCCTAACACTAAACCTAACCCTAACCCTAACCCATACCCTACGCCTTACCCGAACCCCTCCACGAACCCGTACCCTAAGCCATACCCTAACCCTCACCCTAACCCTAACCCTAACCCTAAGCTACCCTTGACTGCTTCTGCCTCCAATAGATTTCCTAAGCACTAGAGTTTTAAGGAACACGTGAAAAAGAGAATCCTAATGTGATTTCTTCATAATGGGTGTGTTCCTTATCTTCTCCTCGTGTCTAAACTCTTCTCCATGGTTGGACCCCCAAATAATATTCCTTTACGTGCTAAGGGATTTCTAGAGAGTGTGATAGGTTTAATAACTACCCGCACCCTAATGTGTACCCTAACCCTAACCCCAACCCTAACCCTAACGCGTACCCTAATCCGAACCCATACCCTAAACCGAGCCCTAACCCTAACACTAGCCCTAACCCTATACCTAACCCATACCCTACGCCGTACCCGAACCCCTCCCCGAACCCGTACCCTAAGCCATACCCTAACCCTCACCCTAACCCTAACCCTAACCCTAAGCTACCCTTGACTGCTTCTGCCTCCAATAGATTTCCTAAGCACTAGTGTTTTAAGGAACAGGTTAAAAAGAGAATCCTAATGTGATTTCGTGATAATGGGTGTGTTCCTTATCTTCTCCTAGTGTCTAAACTCTTCTCCATGGCTGGACCCCCATTAATATTCCTTTACGTGCTAAGGGGTATCTAGAGAGTGGGATAGGTTTAATAACTACCCTCACCCTAACGCGTACACTAACCCTAACCCCTACCCTAACCCTAACGCGTACCCTAATCCTAACCCGTACCCTAAACCGAGCCCTAACCCTAACACTAACCCTAACACTAACCCTAACCCATACACTACGCCCTACCCGAACCCCTCCCCGAACCCGTACCCTAAGCCTTACCCTAACCCTCACCCTAACCCTAACCCTAACCCTAAGCTACCCTTGACTGCTTCTGCCTCCAATAGATTTCCTAAGCACTAGTGTTTTAAGGAACAGGTTAAAAAGAGAATCCTAATGTGATTTCTTGATAATGGGTGTGTTCCTTATCTTCTCCTCGTGTCTAAACTCTTCTCCATGGCTGGACCCCCAAATAATATTCCTTTACGTGCTAAGGGGTATCTAGAGAGTGGGATAGGTTTAATAACTACCCTCACCCTAACGCGTACCCTAACCCTAACCCCTACCCTAACCCTAACGCGTACCCTAATCCTAACCCGTACCCTAAACCGAGCCCTAAACCTAACGCTAGCCCTAACCCTAACCCTAACACATACCCTACGCCCTACCCGAACCCCTCCCCGAACCCGTACCCTAAGCCATACCCTAGCCCTCACCCTAACCCTAACACTAACCCTAAGCTACCCTTGACTGCTTCTGCCTCCAATAGATTTCCTAAGCACTAGTGTTTTAAGGAACAGGTTAAAAAGAGAATCCTAATGTGATTTCGTGATAATGGGTGTGTTCCTTATCTTCTCCTAGTGTCTAAACTCTTCTCCATGGCTGGACCCCCAAATAATATTCCTTTACGTGCTAAGGGGTATCTAGAGAGTGGGATAGGTTTAATAACTACCCTCACCCTAACGCGTACCCTAACCCTAACCCCTACCCTAACCCTAGCACGTACCCTAATCCTAACCCGTACCCTAAACCGAGCCCTAACCCTAACACTAACACTAACCCTAACACTAACCCATACCCTACGCCCTACCCGAACCCCTCCCTGAACCCGTACCCTAAACCCTACCCTAACCCTCACCCTAACCCTAACCCTAACCCTAAGCTACCCTTGATGGCTTCTGCCTCCAATAGATTTCCTAAGCACTAGTGTTTTAAGGAACAGGTTAAAAAGAGAATCCTAATGTGATTTCTTGATAATGGGTGTGTTCCTTATCTTCTCCTCGTGTCTAAACTCTTCTCCATGGCTGGACCCCCAAATAATATTCCTTTACGTGCTAAGGGGTATCTAGAGAGTGGGATAGGTTTAATAACTACCCTCACCCTAACGCGTTCCCTAACCCTAACCCCTACCCTAACCCTAACGCGTACCCTAATCCTAACCCGTACCCTAAACCGAGCCCTAACCCTAACACTAGCCCTAACCCTAACCCTAACCAATACCCTACGCCCTACCCGAACCCCTCCCCGAACCCGTACCCTAAGCCGTACCCTAACCCTCACCCTAACCCTAACACTAACCCTAAGCTACCCTTGACTGCTTCTGCCTCCAATAGATTTCCTAAGCACTAGTGTTTTAAGGAACAGGTGAAAAAGAGAATCCTAATGTGATTTCTTGATAATGGGTGTGTTCCTTATCTTCTCCTCGTGTCTAAACTCTTCTCCATGGTTGGACCCCAAATAATATTCCTTTACGTGCTAAGGGGTTTCTAGAGAGTGTGATAGGTTTAATAACTACCCGCACCCTAATGCGTAACCTAACCCTAACCCCTACCCTAACCCTAACGCGTACCCTAATTCGAACCCATACCCTAAACCGAGCCCTAACCCTAACACTAGCCCTAACCCTATACCTAACCCATACCCTACGCCCTACCCGAACCCCTCCCCGAACCCGTACCCTAAGCCATACCCTAACCCTCACCCTAACCCTAACCCTAACCCTAAGCTACCCTTGACTGCTTCTGCCTCCAATAGATTTCCTAAGCACTAGTGTTTTAAGGAACAGGTTAAAAAGAGAATCCTAATGTGATTTCCTGATAATGGGTGTGTTCCTTATCTTCTCCTAGTGTCTAAACTCTTCTCCATGGCTGTACCCCCATTAATATTCCTTTACGTGCTAAGGGGTATCTAGAGAGTGGGATAGGTTTAATAACTACCCTCACCCTAACGCGTACACTAACCCTAACCCCTACCCTAACCCTAACGCGTACCCTAATCCTAACCCGTACCCTAAACCGAGCCCTAACCCTAACACTAACCCTAACCCTAACCCTAACCCATACCCTACGCCCTACCCGAACCCCTCCCCGAACCCGTACCCTAAGCCGTACCCTAAACCTCACCCTAACCCTAACCCTAACCCTAAGCTACCCTTGACTGCTTCTGCCTCCAATAGATTTCCTAAGCACTAGTGTTTTAAGGAACAGGTTAAAAAGAGAATCCTAATGTGATTTCTTGATAATGGGTGTGTTCCTTATCTTCTCCTCGTGTCTAAACTCTTCTCCATGGCTGGACCCCCAAATAATATTCCTTTACGTGCTAAGGGGTATCTAGAGAGTGGGATAGGTTTAATAACTACCCTCACCCTAACGCGTACCCTAACCCTAACCCCTACCCTAACCCTAACGCGTACCCTAATCCTAACCCGTACCCTAAACCGAGCCCTAAACCTAACGCTAGCCCTAACCCTAACCCTAACCCATACCCTACGCCCTACCCGAACCCCTCCCCGAACCCGTACCCTAAGCCATACCCTAGCCCTCACCCTAACCCTAACACTATCCCTAAGCTACCCTTGACTGCTTCTGCCTCCAATAGATTTCCTAAGCACTAGTGTTTTAAGGAACAGGTTAAAAAGAGAATCCTAATGTGATTTCTTGATAATGGGTGTGTTCCTTATCTTCTCCTAGTGTCTAAACTCTTCTCCATGGCTGGACCCCCAAATAATATTCCTTTACGTGCTAAGGGGTATCTAGAGAGTGGGATAGGTTTAATAACTACCCTCACCCTAACGCGTACCCTAACCCTAACCCCTACCCTAACCCTAGCGCGTACCCTAATCCTAACCCGTACCCTAAACCGAGCCCTAACCCTAACACTAACTCTAACCCTAACCCTAACCCCTACCCTAACACTAACACGTACCCTAATCCTAACCCGTACCCTAAACCGAGCCCTAACCCTAACACTAAACCTAACCCTAACCCTAACCCATACCCTACGCCTTACCCGAACCCCTCCCCGAACCCGTACCCTAAGCCATACCCTAACCCTCACCCTAACCCTAACCCTAACCCTAAGCTACCCTTGACTGCTTCTGCCTCCAATAGATTTCCTAAGCACTAGTGTTTTAAGGAACAGGTGAAAAAGAGAATCCTAATGTGATTTCTTGATAATGGGTGTGTTCCTTATCTTCTCCTCGTGTCTAAACTCTTCTCCATGGTTGGACCCCCAAATAATATTCCTTTACGTGCTAAGGGGTTTCTAGAGAGTGTGATAGGTTTAATAACTACCCGCACCCTAATGCGTACCCTAACCCTAACCCCAACCCTAACCCTAACGCGTACCCTAATCCGAACCCATACCCTAAACCGAGCCCTAACCCTAACACTAGCCCTAACCCTATACCTAACCCATACCCTACGCCGTACCCGAACCCCTCCCCGAACCCGTACCCTAAGCCATACCCTAACCCTCACCCTAACCCTAACCCTAACCCTAAGCTACCCTTGACTGCTTCTGCCTCCAATAGATTTCCTAAGCACTAGTGTTTTAAGGAACAGGTTAAAAAGAGAATCCTAATGTGATTTCGTGATAATGGGTGTGTTCCTTATCTTCTCCTAGTGTCTAAACTCTTCTCCATGGCTGGACCCCCATTAATATTCCTTTACGTGCTAAGGGGTATCTAGAGAGTGGGATAGGTTTAATAACTACCCTCACCCTAACGCGTACACTAACCCTAACCCCTACCCTAACCCTAACGCGTACCCTAATCCTAACCCGTACCCTAAACCGAGCCCTAACCCTAACACTAACCCTAACACTAACCCTAACCCATACCCTACGCCCTACCCGAACCCCTCCCCGAACCCGTACCCTAAGCCGTACCCTAACCCTCACCCTAACCCTAACCCTAACCCTAAGCTACCCTTGACTGCTTCTGCCTCCAATAGATTTCCTAAGCACTAGTGTTTTAAGGAACAGGTTAAAAAGAGAATCCTAATGTGATTTCTTGATAATGGGTGTGTTCCTTATCTTCTCCTCGTGTCTAAACTCTTCTCCATGGCTGGACCCCCAAATAATATTCCTTTACGTGCTAAGGGGTATCTAGAGAGTGGGATAGGTTTAATAACTACCCTCACCCTAACGCGTACCCTAACCCTAACCCCTACCCTAACCCTAACGCGTACCCTAATCCTAACCCGTACCCTAAACCGAGCCCTAAACCTAACGCTAGCCCTAACCCTAACCCTAACACATACCCTACGCCCTACCCGAACCCCTCCCCGAACCCGTACCCTAAGCCATACCCTAGCCCTCACCCTAACCCTAACACTAACCCTAAGCTACCCTTGACTGCTTCTGCCTCCAA
This sequence comes from Balaenoptera acutorostrata, assembly GCF_949987535.1. Taxonomy (NCBI): domain Eukaryota; kingdom Metazoa; phylum Chordata; class Mammalia; order Artiodactyla; family Balaenopteridae; genus Balaenoptera; species Balaenoptera acutorostrata. The sequence continues at coordinate 177,988 of NW_026645684.1, read as the reverse complement.
TAGATTTCCTAAACACTAGTGTTTTAAGGAACAGGTTAAAAAGAGAATCCTAATGTGATTTCGTGATAATGGGTGTGTTCCTTATCTTCTCCTAGTGTCTAAACTCTTCTCCATGGCTGGACCCCCAAATAATATTCCTTTACGTGCTAAGGGGTATCTAGAGAGTGGGATAGGTTTAATAACTACCCTCACCCTAACGCGTACCCTAACCCTAACCCCTACCCTAACCCTAGCACGTACCCGAATCCTAACCCGTAACCTAAACCGAGCCCTAACCCTAACACTAACACTAACCCTAACACTAACCCATACCCTACGCCCTACCCGAACCCCTCCCTGAACCCGTACCCTAAACCCTACCCTAACCCTCACCCTAACCCTAACCCTAACCCTAAGCTACCCTTGACGGCTTCTGCCTCCAATAGATTTCCTAAGCACTAGTGTTTTAAGGAACAGGTTAAAAAGAGAATCCTAATGTGATTTCTTGATAATGGGTGTGTTCCTTATCTTCTCCTCGTGTCTAAACTCTTCTCCATGGCTGGACCCCCAAATAATATTCCTTTACGTGCTAAGGGGTATCTAGAGAGTGGGATAGGTTTAATAACTACCCTCACCCTAACGCGTTCCCTAACCCTAACCCCTACCCTAACCCTAACGCGTACCCTAATCCTAACCTGTACCCTAAACCGAGCCCTAACCCTAACACTAGCCCTAACCCTAACCCTAACCAATACCCTACGCCCTACCCGAACCCCTCCCCGAACCCGTACCCTAAGCCGTACCCTAACCCTCACCCTAACCCTAACCCTAACCCTAAGCTACCCTTGACTGCTTCTGCCTCCAATAGATTTCCTAAGCACTAGTGTTTTAAGGAACAGTTTAAAAAGAGAATCATATTGTGATTTCTTGATAATGGGTGTGTTCCTTATCTTCCCCTAGTGTCTAAACTCTTCTCCATGGCTGAACCCCCAAATAATATTCTTTTACGTGCTAAGGGGTATCTAGAGAGTGGGATAGGTTTAATAACTACCCTCACCCTAAAGCGTACCCTAACCCTAACCACTACCCTAACACTAACGCGTACCCTAATCCTAACCTGTACCCTAAACCGAGCCCTAACCCTAACACTAACCCTAACCCTAACCCTAACCCATACCCTACGCCCTACCCGAACCCCTCCCCGAACCCGTACCCTAAGCCGTACCCTAACCCTCACCCTAACCCTAACCCTAACCCTAAGCTACCCTTGACTGCTTCTGCCTCCAATAGATTTCCTAAGCACTAGTGTTTTAAGGAACAGGTTAAAAAGAGAATCCTAATGTGATTTCTTGATAATGGGTGTGTTCCTTATCTTCTCCTCGTGTCTAAACTCTTCTCCATGGCCGGACCCCCAAATAATATTCCTTTACGTGCTAAGGGGTATCTAGAGAGTGGGATAGATTTAATAACTACCCTCACCCTAACGCGTACCCTAACCCTAACCCCTACCCTAACCCTAACGCGTAGCCTAATCCTAACCCGTACCCTAAACCGAGCCCTAACCCTAACCCTTGCCCTAACCCTAACACTAACCCATACCCTACACCCTACCCGAACCCCTCCCCGAACCCGTACCCTAAGCCGTACCCTAACCCTCACCCTAACCCTAACCCTAACCCTAAGCTACCCTTTACTGCTTCTGCCTCCAATAGATTTCCTAAGCACTAGTGTTTTAAGGAACAGGTTAAAAAGAGAATCCTAATGTGATTTCTTGATAATGGGTGTGTTCCTTATCTTCTCCTAGTGTCTAAACTCTTCTCCATGGCTGGACCACCAAATAATATTCCTTTACGTGCTAAGGGGTATCTACAGAGTGGAATAGGTTTAATAACTAACCTCACCCTATCGCGTACCCTAACCCTAACCCCTACCCTAACACTAACACGTACCCTAATCCTAACCCGTACCCTAAACCGAGCCCTAACCCTAACACTAAACCTAACCCTAACCCTAACCCATACCCTACGCCCTACCCGAACCCCTCCCCGAACCCATACCCTAAGCCATACCCTAACCCTCACCCTAACCCTAACCCTAACCCTAAGCTACCCTTGACTGCTTCTGCCTCCAATAGATTTCCTAAGCACTAGTGTTTTAAGGAACAGGTGAAAAAGAGAATCATAATGTGATTTCTTCATAATGGGTGTGTTCCTTATCTTCTCCTCGTGTCTAAACTCTTCTCCATGGTTGGACCCCAAATAATATCCCTTTACGTGCTAAGGGGTTTCTAGAGAGTGTGATAGGTTTAATAACTACCCGCACCCTAATGCGTACCCTAACCCTAACCCCTACCCTAACCCTAACGCGTACCCTAATCCGAACCCATACCCTAAACCGAGCCCTAACCCTAACACTAGCCCTAACCCTATACCTAACCCATACCCTACGCCCTACCCGAACCCCTCCCCGAATCCGTACTCTAAGCCATACCCTAACCCTCACCCTAACCCTAACCCTAACCCTAAGCTACCCTTGACTGCTTCTGCCTCCAATAGATTTCCTAAGCACTAGTGTTTTAAGGAACAGGTTAAAAAGAGAATCCTAATGTGATTTCCTGATAATGGGTGTGTTCCTTATCTTCTCCTAGTGTCTAAACTCTTCTCCATGGCTGGACCCCCATTAATATTCCTTTACGTGCCAAGGGGTATCTAGAGAGTGGGATAGGTTTAATAACTACCCTCACCCTAACGCGTACACTAACCCTAACCCCTACCCTAACCCTAACGCGTACCCTAATCCTAACCCGTACCCTAAACCGAGCCCTAACCCTAACACTAACCCTAACCCTAACCCTAACCCATACCCTACGCCCTACCCGAACCCCTCCCCGAACCCGTACCCTAAGCCGTACCCTAAACCTCACCCTAACCCTAACCCTAACCCTAAGCTACCCTTGACTGCTTCTGCCTCCAATAGATTTCCTAAGCACTAGTGTTTTAAGGAACAGGTTAAAAAGAGAATCCTAATGTGATTTCTTGATAATGGGTGTGTTCCTTATCTTCTCCTCGTGTCTAAACTCTTCTCCATGGCTGGAACCCCAAATAATATTCCTTTACGTGCTAAGGGGTATCTAGAGAGTGGGATAGGTTTAATAACTACCCTCACCCTAACGCGTACCCTAACCCTAACCCCTACCCTAACCCTAACGCGTACCCTAATCCTAACCCGTACCCTAAACCGAGCCCTAAACCTAACGCTAGCCCTAACACTAACCCTAACCCATACCCTACGCCCTACCCGAACCCCTCCCCGAACCCGTACCCTAAGCCATACCCTAGCCCTCACCCTAACCCTAACACTATCCCTAAGCTACCCTTGACTGCTTCTGCCTCCAATAGATTTCCTAAGCACTAGTGTTTTAAGGAACAGGTTAAAAAGAGAATCCTAATGTGATTTCTTGATAATGGGTGTGTTCCTTATCTTCTCCTCGTGTCTAAACTCTTCTCCATGGCTGGACCCCCAAATAATATTCCTTTACGTGCTAAAGGGTATCTAGAGAGTGGGATAGGTTTAATAACTACCCTCACCCTAACGCGTACCCTAACCCTAACCCCTACCCTAACCCTAGCGCGTACCCTAATCCTAACCCGTACCCTAAACCGAGCCCTAACCCTATCACTAACTCTAACCCTAACCCTAACCCATACCCTACGCCCTACCCGAACCCCTCCCTGAACCCGTACCCTAAACCGTACCCTAACCCTCACCGTAACCCTAACCCTAACCCTAAGCTACCCTTGACGGCTTCTGCCTCCAATAGATTTCCTAAGCACTAGTGTTTTAAGGAACAGGTTAAAAAGAGAATCCTAATGTGATTTCTTGATAATGGGTGTGTTCGTTATCTTCTCCTCGTGTCTAAACTCTTCTCCATGGCTGGACCCCCAAATAATATTCCTTTACGTGCTAAGGGGTATCTAGAGAGTGGGATAGGTTTAATAACTACCCTCACCCTAACGCGTTCCCTAACCCTAACCCCTACCCTAACCCTAACGCGTACCCTAATCCTAACCCGTACCCTAAACCGAGCCCTAACCCTAACACTAGCCCTAACCCTAACCCTAACCCTAACCCTAACCCTACCCGAACCCCTCCCCGAACCCGTACCCTAAGCCGTACCCTAACCCTCACCCTAACACTAACCCTAACCCTAAGCTACCCTTGACTGCTTCTGCCTCCAATAGATTTCCTAAGCACTAGTGTTTTAAGGAACAGGTTAAAAAGAGAATCCTAATGTGATTTCTTGATAATGGGTGTGTTCCTTATCTTCTCCTCGTGTCTAAACTCTTCTCCATGGCCGGACCCCGAAATAATATTCCTTTACGTGCTAAGGGGTATCTAGAGAGTGGGATAGATTTAATAACTACCCTCACCCTAACGCGTACCCTAACCCTAACCCCTACCCTAACCCTAACGCGTAGCCTAATCCTAACCCGTACCCTAAACCGAGCCCTAACCCTAACCCTTGCCCTAACCCTAACACTAACCCATACCCTACGCCCTACCCGAACCCCTCCCCGAACCCGTACCCTAAGCCGTACCCTAACCCTCACCCTAACCCTAACCCTAACCCTAAGCTACCCTTGACTGCTTCTGCCTCCAATAGATTTCCTAAGCACTAGTGTTTTAAGGAACAGGTTAAAAAGAGAATCCTAATGTGATTTCTTGATAATGGGTGTGTTCCTTATCTTCTCCTAGTGTCTAAACTCTTCTCCATGGCTGGACCACCAAATAATATTCCTTTACGTGCTAAGGGGTATCTACAGAGTGGAATAGGTTTAATAACTAACCTCGCCCTATCGCGTACCCTAACCCTAACCCCTACCCTAACACTAACACGTACCCTAATCCTAACCCGTACCCTAAACCGAGCCCTAACCCTAACACTAAACCTAACCCTAACCCTAACCCATACCATACGCCCTACCCGAACCCCTCCCCGAACCCATACCCTAAGCCATACCCTAACCCTCACCCTAACCCTAACCCTAACCCTAAGCTACCCTTGACTGCTTCTGCCTCCAATAGATTTCCTAAGAACTAGTGTTTTAAGGAACAGGTGAAAAAGAGAATCATAATGTGATTTCTTCATAATGGGTGTGTTCCTTATCTTCTCCTCGTGTCTAAACTCTTCTCCATGGTTGGACCCCAAATAATATTCCTTTACGTGCTAAGGGGTTTCTAGAGTGTGTGATAGGTTTAATAACTACCCGCACCCTAATGCGTACCCTAACCCTAACCCCTACCCTAACCCTAACGCGTACCCTAATCCGAACCCATACCCTAAACCGAGCCCTAACCCTAACACTAGCCCTAACCCTATACCTAACCCATACCCTACGCCCTACCCGAACCCCTCCCCGAACCCGTACCCTAAGCCATACCCTAACCCTCACCCTAACCCTAACCCTAACCCTAAGCTACCCTTGACTGCTTCTGCCTCCAATAGATTTCCTAAGCACTAGTGTTTTAAGGAACAGGTTAAAAAGAGAATCCTAATGTGATTTCCTGATAATGGGTGTGTTCCTTATCTTCTCCTAGTGTCTAAACTCTTCTCCATGGCTGGACCCCCATTGATATTCCTTTACGTGCTAAGGGGTATCTAGAGAGTGGGATAGGTTTAATAACTACCCTCACCCTAACGCGTACACTAACCCTAACACCTCCCCTAACCCTAACGCGTACCCTAATCCTAACCCGTACCCTAAACCGAGCCCTAACCCTAACACTAACCCTAACCCTAACCCTAACCCATACCCTACGCCCTACCCGAACCCCTCCCCGAACCCGTACCCTAAGCCGTACCCTAAACCTCACCCTAACCCTAACCCTAACCCTAAGCTACCCTTGACTGCTTCTGCCTCCAATAGATTTCCTAAGCACTAGTGTTTTAAGGAACAGGTTAAAAAGAGAATCCTAATGTGATTTCTTGATAATGGGTGTGTTCCTTATCTTCTCCTCGTGTCTAAACTCTTCTCCATGGCTGGAACCCCAAATAATATTCCTTTACGTGCTAAGGGGTATCTAGAGAGTGGGATAGGTTTAATAACTACCCTCACCCTAACGCGTACCCTAACCCTAACCCCTACCCTAACCCTAACGCGTACCCTAATCCTAACCCGTAACCTAAACCGAGCCCTAAACCTAACGCTAGCCCTAACCCTAACCCTAACCCATACCCTACGCCCTACCCGAAACCCTCCCCGAACCCGTACCCTAAGCCATACCCTAGCCCTCACCCTAACCCTAACACTATCCCTAAGCTACCCTTGACTGCTTCTGCCTCCAATAGATTTCCTAAGCACTAGTGTTTTAAGGAACAGGTTAAAAAGAGAATCCTAATGTGATTTCTTGATAATGGGTGTGTTCCTTATCTTCTCCTCGTGTCTAAACTCTTCTCCATGGCTGGACCCCCAAATAATATTCCTTTACGTGCTAAAGGGTATCTAGAGAGTGGGATAGGTTTAATAACTACCCTCACCCTAACGCGTACCCTAACCCTAACCCCTACCCTAACCCTAGCGCGTACCCTAATCCTAACCCGTACCCTAAACCGAGCCCTAACCCTAACACTAACTCTAACCCTAACCCTAACCCATACCCTACGCCCTACCCGAACCCCTCCCTGAACCCGTACCCTAAACCGTACCCTAACCCTCACCCTAACCCTAACCCTAACCCTAAGCTACCCTTGACGGCTTCTGCCTCCAATAGATTTCCTAAGCACTAGTGTTTTAAGGAACAGGTTAAAAAGAGAATCCTAATGTGATTTCTTGATAATGGGTGTGTTCGTTATCTTCTCCTCGTGTCTATACTCTTCTCCATGTCTGGACCCCCAAATAATATTCCTTTACGTGCTAAGGGGTATCTAGAGAGTGGGATAGGTTTAATAACTACCCTCACCCTAACGCGTTCCCTAACTCTAACCCCTACCCTAACCCTAACGCGTACCCTAATCCTAACCCGTACCCTAAACCGAGCCCTAACCCTAACCCTAACCCTAACCCATACCCTATGCTCTACACGAACCCCTCCCCGAACCCGTACCCTAAGCCGTACCCTAACCCTCACCCTAACCCTAACCCTAACCCTAAGCTACCCTTGACTGCTTCTGCCTCCAATAGATTTCCTAAGCACTAGTGTTTTAAGGAATAGGTTAAAAAGAGAATCCTAATGTGATTACGTGATAATGGGTGTGTTCCTTATCTTCTCCTCGTGTCTAAACTCTTCTCCATGGCTGGACCCCCAAATAATATTCCTTTACGTGCTAAGGGGTATCTAGAGAGTGTGATAGGTTTAATAACTACTCCCACCCTAACGCGTACCCTAACCCTACCCCTACCCTAACCCTAACGCGTACCCTAATCCTAACCCGTACCCTAAACCGAGCCCTAACCCTAACACTAACCCTAACCCTAACCCTAACCCATACCCTACGCCCTACCCGAAACCCTCCCTGAACCCGTACCCTAAGCCATACCCTAACCCTCACCGTAACCCTAACCCTAACCCTAAGCTACCCTTGACTGCTTCTGCCTCCAATAGATTTCCTAAGCACTAGTGTTTTAAGGAACAGGTTAAAAAGAGAATCCTAATGTGATTTCGTGATAATGGGTGTGTTCCTTATCTTCTCCTAGTGTCTAAACTCTTCTCCATGGCTGGACCCCCAAATAATATTCCTTTACGTGCTAAGGGGTATCTACAGAGTGGGATAGGTTTAATAACTACCCTAACCCTAACGCGTACCCTAACCCTAAACCCTACCCTAACCCTAACGCATACCCTAATCCTAACCCGTACCCTAAACCGAGCCCTAACCCTAACACTAACTCTAACCCTAACCCTAACCCATACCCTACGCCCTACCCGAACCCCTCCCTGAACCCGTACCCTAAACCGTACCCTAACCCTCACCCTAACCCTAACCCTAACCCTAAGCTACCCTTGACGGCTTCTGCCTCCAATAGATTTCCTAAGCACTAGTGTTTTAAGGAACAGGTTAAAAAGAGAATCCTAATGTGATTTCTTGATAATGGGTGTGTTCCTTATCTTCTCCTCGTGTCTAAACTCTTCTCCATGGCTGGACCCCCAAATAATATTCCTTTACGTGCTAAGGGTTATCTAGAGAGTGGGATAGGTTTAATAACTAACCTCACCCTAACGCGTTCCCTAACCCTAACCCCTACCCTAACCCTAACGCGTACCCTAATCCTAACCCGTACCCTAAACCGAGCCCTAACCCTAACACTAGCCCTAACCCTAACCCTAACCAATACCCTAAGCCCTACCCGAACCCCTCCCCGAACCCGTACCCTAAGCCGTACCCTAACCCTCACCCTAACCCTAAGCTACCCTTGACTGCTTCTGCCTCCAATAGATTTCCTAATCAATAGTGTTTTAAGGAACAGGTTAAAAAGAGAATCCTAATGTGATTTCTTGATAATGGGTGTGTTCCTTAACTTCTCCTAGTGTCTAAAATCTTCTCCATGGCTGGAACCCCAAATAATATTCCTTTACGTGCTAAGGGGTATCTAGAGAGTGGGATAGGTTTAATAACTACCCTCACCCTAACGCGTACCCTAACCCTAACCCCTACCCTAACACTAACGCGTACCCTAATCCTAACCCGTACCCTAAACCGAGCCCTAACCCTAACACTAACCCTAACCCTAACCCTAAACCATACCCTACGCCCTACCCGAACCCCTCCCCGAACCCGTACCCTAAGCCGTACCTTAACCCTCACCCTAACCCTAAACCTAACCCTAAGCTACCCTTGACGGCTTCTGCCTCCAATAGATTTCCTAAGCACTAGTGTTTTAAGGAACAGGTTAAAAAGAGAATCCTAATGTGATTTCTTGATAATGGGTGTGTTCCTTATCTTCTCCTAGTGTATAAACTCTTCTCCATGGCTGGACCCCCAAATAATATTCCTTTAAGTGCTAAGGGGTATCTAGAGAGTGGGATAGGTTTAATAACTACCCTCACCCTAACGCGTACCCTAACCCTAACCCCTACCCTAACCCTAATGCGTACCCTAATCCTAACCCGTACCCTAAACCGAGCCCTAAACCTAACACTAGCCCTAACCCTAACCCTAACCCGTACCCTACGCCCTACCAGAACCCCTCCCCGAACCCGTAACCTAAGCCGTACCCTAACCCTCACCCTAACCCTAACCCTAACCCTAAGCTACCCTTGACTGCTTCTGCCTCCAATAGATTTCCTAAGCACTAGTGTTTTAAGGAACAGGTTAAAAAGAGAATCCTAATGTGATTTCGTGATAATGGGTGTGTTCCTTATCTTCTCCTAGTGTCTAAACTCTTCTCCATGGCTGGACCCCCAATAATATTCCTGTACGTGCTAAGAGGTATCTAGAGAGTGGGATAGGTTTAATAACTACCCTCACCCTAACGCGTACCCTAACCCTAGCGCGTACCCTAATCCTAACCCGTACCCTAAACCGAGCCCTAACCCTAACACTAGCCCTAACCCTAACCCTAACCCATACCCTACGCCCTACCCGAACCCCTCCCCGAACCCGTACCCTAAGCCGTACCCTAACCCTCACCCTAACCCTAACCCTAAGCTACCCATGACGGCTTCTGCCTCCAATAGATTTCGTAAGCACTAGTGTTTTAAGGAACAGGTTAAAAAGAGAATCCTAATGTGATTTCGTGATAATGGGTGTGTTCCTTATCTTCTCCTAGTGTCTAAACTCTTCTCCATGGCTGGACCCCCAATAATATTCCTGTACGTGCTAAGGGGTATCTAGAGAGTGGGATAGGTTTAATAACTACCCTCACCCTAACGCGTACACTAACCCTAACCCCTACCCTAACCCTAACGCGTACCCTAATCCTAACCCGTACCCTAAACCGAGCCCTAACCATAACACTAACCCTAACCCTAACCCTAACCCATACCCTATGCCCTACCCGAACCCCTCCCCGAACCCGTACCCTAAGCCATACCCTAGCAATCACCCTAACCCTAACACTATCCCTAAGCTACCCTTGACTGCTTCTGCCTCCAATAGATTTCCTAAGCACTAGTGTTTTAAGGAACAGGTTAAAAAGAGAATCCTAATGTGATTTCGTGATAATGGGTGTGTTCCTTATCTTCTCCTAGTGTCTAAACTCTTCTCCATGGCTGGACCCCCAAATAATATTCCTTTACGTGCTAAGGGGTATCTAGAGAGTGGGATAGGTTTAATAACTACCCTCACCCTAACGCGTACCTTAACCCTAACCACTACCCTAACCCTAGCGCGTACCCTAATCCTAACCCGTACCCTAAACCGAGCCCTAACCCTAACACTAACTCTAACCCTAACCCTAACCCATACCCTATGCCCTACCCGAACCCCTCCCTGAACCCGTACCCTAAACCGTACCCTAACCCTCACCCTAACCCTAACCCTAACCCTAAGCTACCCTTGACGGCTTCTGCCTCCAATAGATTTCCTAAGCACTAGTGTTTTAAGGAACAGGTTAAAAGAGAATCCTAATGTGATTTCTTGATAATGGGTGTGTTCCTTATCTTCTCCTCGTGTCTAAACTCTTCTCCATGGCTGGACCCCCAAATAATATTCCTTTACGTGCTAAGGGGTATCTAGAGAGTGGGATAGGTTTAATAACTACCCTCACCCTAACGCGTTCCCTAACCCTAACCCCTACCCTAACCCTAACGCGTACCCTAATCCTAACCCGTACCCTAAACCGAGCCCTAACCCTAACCCTAACCCTAACCCATACCCTATGCTCTACACGAACCCCTCCCCGAACCCGTACCCTAAGCCGTACCCTAACCCTCACCCTAACCCTAACCCTAACCCTAAGCTACCCTTGACTGCTTCTGCCTCCAATAGATTTCCTAAGCACTAGTGTTTTAAGGAATAGGTTAAAAAGAGAATCCTAATGTGATTTCGTGATAATGGGTGTGTTCCTTATCTTCTCCTCGTGTCTAAACTCTTCTCCATGGCTGGACCCCCAAATAATATTCCTTTACGTGCTAAGGGGTATCTAGAGAGTGTGATAGGTTTAATAACTACTCCCACCCTAACGCGTACCCTAACCCTACCCCTACCCTAACCCTAACGCGTACCCTAATCCTAACCCGTACCCTAAACCGAGCCCTAACCCTAACACTAACCCTAACCCTAACCCTAACCCATACCCAACGCCCTACCCGAAACCCTCCCCGAACCCGTACCCTAAGCCATACCCTAACCCTCACCGTAACCCTAACCCTAACCCTAAGCTACCCTTGACTGCTTCTGCCTCCAATAGATTTCCTAAGCACTAGTGTTTTAAGGAACAAGTCAAAAAGAGAATCCTAATGTGATTTCTTGATAATGGGTGTGTTCCTTATCTTCTCCTCGTGTCTAAACTCTTCACCATGGCTGGACCCCCAAATAATATTCCTTTACGTGCTAAGGGGTATCTACAGAGTGGGATAGGTTTAATAACTACCCTAACCCTAACGCGTACCCTAACCCTAAACCCTACCCTAACCCTAACGCATACCCTAATCCTAACCCGTACCCTAAACCGAGCCCTAACCCTAACACTAGCGCTAAACCTAACCCTAACCCATAGCCTACGCCATATCCGAACCCCTCCCCGAACCCGTACCCTATGCCGTACCCTAACCCTCACCCTAACCCTAACCCTAACCCTAAGCTACCCTTGACTGCTTCTGCCTCCAATAGATTTCCTAAGCACTAGTGTTTTAAGGAACAGGTGAAAAAGAGAATCCTAATGTGATTTCTTGATAATGGGTGTGTTCCTTATCTTCTCCTCGTGTCTAAACTCTTCTCCATGGTTGGACCCCAAATAATATTCCTTTACGTGCTAAGGGGTTTCTAGAGAGTGTGATAGGTTTAATAACTACCCGCACCCTAATGCGTAACCTAACCCTAACCCCTACCCTAACCCTAACGCGTACCCTAATCCGAACCCATACCCTAAACCGAGCCCTAACCCTAACACTAGCCCTAACCCTATACCTAACCCATACCTTACGCCCTACCCGAACCCCTCCCCGAACCCGTACCCTAAGCCATACCCTAACCCTCACCCTAACCCTAACCCTAACCCTAAGCTACCCTTGACTGCTTCTGCCTCCAATAGATTTCCTAAGCACTAGTGTTTTAAGGAACAGGTGAAAAAGAGAATCCTAATGTGATTTCTTGATAATGGGTGTGTTCCTTATCTTCTCCTCGTGTCTAAACTCTTCTCCATGGTTGGACCCCAAATAATATTCCTTTACGTGCTAAGGGGTTTCTAGAGAGTGTGATAGGTTTAATAACTACCCGCACCCTAATGCGTAACCTAACCCTAACCCCTACCCTAACCCTAACGCGTACCCTAATCCGAACCCATACCCTAAACCGAGCCCTAACCCTAACACTAGCCCTAACCCTATACCTAACCCATACCTTACGCCCTACCCGAACCCCTCCCCGAACCCGTACCCTAAGCCATACCCTAACCCTCACCCTAACCCTAACCCTAACCCTAAGCTACCCTTGACTGCTTCTGCCTCCAATAGATTTCCTAAGCACTAGTGTTTTAGGGAACAGGTTAAAAAGAGAATCCTAATGTGATTTCTTGATAATGGGTGTGTTCCTTATCTTCTCCTCGTGTCTAAACTCTTCTCCATGGCTGGACCCCCAAATAATATTCCTTTACGTGCTAAGGGTTATCTAGAGAGTGGGATAGGTTTAATAACTACCCTCACCCTAACGCGTTCCCTAACCCTAACCCCTACCCTAAACCTAACGCGTACCCTAATCCTAACCCGTACCCTAAACCGAGCCCTAACCCTAACACTAGCCCTAACCCTAACCCTAACCAATACCCTAAGCCCTACCCGAACCCCTCACCGAACCCGTACCCTAAGCCGTACCCTAACCCTCACCCTAACCCTAAGCTACCCTTGACTGCTTCTGCCTCCAATAGATTTCCTAAGCAATAGTGTTTTAAGGAACAGGTTAAAAAGAGAATCCTAATGTGATTTCTTGATAATGGGTGTGTTCCTTAACTTCTCCTATTGTCTAAACTCTTCTCCATGGCTGGACCCCCAAATAATATTCCTTTACGTGCTAAGGGGTATCTAGAGAGTGGGATAGGTTTAATAACTAACCTCACCCTATCGCGTACCCTAACCCTAACCCCTACCCTAACACTAACGCGTACCCTAATCCTAACCCGTACCCTAAACCGAGCCCTAACCCTAACACTAACCCTAACCCTAACCCTAAAACATACCCTACGCCCTACCCGAACCCCTCCCCGAACCCGTACCCTAAGCCGTACCCTAACCCTCACCCTAACCCTAAACCTAACCCTAAGCTACCCTTGACGGCTTCTGCCTCCAATAGATTTCCTAAGCACTAGTGTTTTAAGGAACAGGTTAAAAAGAGAATCCTAATGTGATTTCTTGATAATGGGTGTGTTCCTTATCTTCTCCTAGTGTCTAAACTCTTCTCCATGGCTGGACCCCCAAATAATATTCCTTTAAGTGCTAAGGGGTATCTAGAGAGTGGGATAGGTTTAATAACTACCCTCACCCTAACGCGTACCCTAACCCTAACCCCTACCCTAACCCTAACGCGTACCCTAATCCTAACCCGTACCCTAAACCGAGCCCTAACCCTAACACTAACCCTAACACTAACCCTAACCCATACCCTACGCCCTACCCGAACCCCTCCCCGAACCCGTACCCTAAGCCGTACCCTAACCCTCACCCTAACCCTAACCCTAACCCTAAGCTACCCTTGACTGCTTCTGCCTCCAATAGATTTCCTAAGCACTAGTGTTTTAAGGAACAGGTTAAAAAGAGAATCCTAATGTGATTTCGTGATAATGGGTGTGTTCCTTATCTTCTCCTCGTGTCTAAACTCTTCTCCATGGCTGGACCCCCAAATAATATTCCTTTATGTGCTAAGGGGTATCTAGAGAGTGTGATAGGTTTAATAACTACCCTCACCCTAACGCGTTCCCTAACCCTAATCCCTACCCTAACCCTAACGCGTACCCTAATCCTAACCCGTACCCTAAACCGAGCCCTAACCCTAACACTAGCCCTAACCCTAACCCTAACCAATACCCTACGCCCTACCCGAACTCCTCCCCGAACCCGTACCCTAAGCCGTACCCTAACCCTCACCCTAACCCTAACCCTAACCCTAAGCTACCCTTGACTGCTTCTGCCTCCAATAGATATTCTAAGCACTAGTGTTTTAAGGAACAGTTTAAAAAGAGAATCATATTGTGATTTCTTGATAATGGGTGTGTTCCTTATCTTCTCCTAGTGTCTAAACTCTTCTCCATGGCTGGACACCCAAATAATATTCCTTTAGGTGCTAAGGGGTATCTAGAGAGTGGGATAGGTTTAATAACTACCCTCACCCTAAAGCGTACCCTAACCCTAACCACTACCCTAACACTAACGCGTACCCTAATCCTAACCCGTACCCTAAACCGAGCCCTAACCCTAACACTAAACCTAACCCTAACCCTAACCCATACCCTACGCCTTACCCGAACCCCTCCCCGAACCCGTACCCTAAGCCATACCCTAACCCTCACCCTAACCCTAAACCTAACCCTAAGCTACCCTTGACTGCTTCTGCCTCCAATAGATTTCCTAAGCACTAGTGTTTTAAGGAACAGGTGAAAAAGAGAATCCTAATGTGATTTCTTGATAATGGCTGTGTTCCTTATCTTCTCCTCGTGTCTAAACTCTTCTCCATGGTTGGACCCCCAAATAATATTCCTTTACGTGCTAAGGGGTTTCTAGAGAGTGTGATAGGTTTAATAACTACCCGCACCCTAATGCGTACCCTAACCCTAACCCCAACCCTAACCCTAACGCGTACCCTAATCCGAACCCATACCCTAAACCGAGCCCTAACCCTAACACTAGCCCTAACCCTATACCTAACCCATACCCTACGCCGTACCAGAACCCCTCCCCGAACCCGTACCCTAAGCCATACCCTAGCCCTCACCCTAACCCTAACACTAACCCTAAGCTACCCTTGACTGCTTCTGCCTCCAATAGATTTCCTAAGCACTAGTGTTTTAAGGAACAGGTTAAAAACAGAATCCTAATGTGATTTCGTGATAATGGGTGTGTTCCTTATCTTCTCCTAGTGTCTAAACTCTTCTCCATGGCTGGACCCCCAAATAATATTCCTTTACGTGCTAAGGGGTATCTAGAGAGTGGGATAGGTTTAATAACTACCCTCACCCTAACGCGTACCCTAACCCTAACCCCTACCCTAACCCTAGCGCGTACCCTAATCCTAACCCGTACCCTAAACCGAGCCCTAACCCTAACACTAACACTAACCCATACCCTACGCCCTACCCGAACCCCTCCCTGAACCCATACCCTAAACCGTACCCTAATCCTCACCCTAACCCTAACCCTAACCCTAAGCTACCCTTGACGGCTTCTGCCTCCAATAGATTTCCTAAGCACTAGTGTTTTAAGGAACAGGTTAAAAAGAGAATCCTAATGTGATTTCTTGATAATGGGTGTGTTCCTTATCTTCTCCTCGTGTCTAAACTCTTCTCCATGGCTGGACCCCCAAATAATATTCCTTTACGTGCTAAGGGGTATCTAGAGAGTGGGATAGGTTTAATAATTACCCTCACCCTAACGCGTTCCCTAACCCTAACCCCTACCCTAACCCTAACGCGTACCCTAATCCTAACCCGTACCCTAAACCGAGCCCTAACCCTAACACTAGCCCTAACCCTAACCCTAACCAATACCCTATGCCCTACCCGAACCCCTCCCCGAACCCGTACCCTAAGCCGTACCCTAACCCTCACCGTAACCCTAACCCTAACCCTAAGCTACCCTTGACTGCTTCTGCCTCCAATAGATTTCCTAAGCAATAGTGTTTTAAGGAACAGTTTAAAAAGAGAATCATATTGTGATTTCTTGATAATGGGTGTGTTCCTTATCTTCTCCTAGTGTCTAAACTCTTCTCCATGGCTGGACCCCCAAATAATATTCCTTTACGTGCTAAGGGGTATCTAGAGAGTGGGATAGGTTTAATAACTACCCTCACCCTAAAGCGTACCCTAACCCTAACCACTACCCTAACACTAACGCGTACCCTAATCCTAACCCGTACCCTAAACCGAGCCCTAACCCTAACACTAACCCTAACCCTAACCCTAACCCATACCCTACGCCCTACCCGAACCCCTCCCCGAACCCGTACCCTAAGCCGTACCCTAACCCTCACCCTAACCCTAACCCTAACCCTAAGCTACCCTTGACTGCTTCTGCCTCCAATAGATTTCCTAAGCACTAGTGTTTTAAGGAACAGGTTAAAAAGAGAATCCTAATGTGATTTCTTGATAATGGGTGTGTTCCTTATCTTCTCCTCGTGTCTAAACTCTTCTCCATGGCCGGACCCCCAAATAATATTCCTTTACGTGCTAAGGGGTATCTAGAAAGTGGGATAGATTTAATAACTACCCTCACCCTAACGCGTACCCTAACCCTAACCCCTACCCTAACCCTAACGTGTAGCCTAATCCTAACCCGTACCCTAAACCGAGCCCTAACCCTAACCCTTGCCCTAACCCTAACCCTAACCCATACCCTACGCCCTACCCGAACCCCTCCCCGAACCCGTACCCTAAGCCGTACCCTAACCCTCACCCTAACCCTAAGCTACCCTTGACTGCTTCTGCCTCCAATAGATTTCCTAAGCACTAGTGTTTTAAGGAACAGGTTAAAAAGAGAATCCTAATGTGATTTCTTGATAATGGGTGTGTTCCTTATCTTCTCCTAGTGTCTAAACTCTTCTCCATGGCTGGACCACCAAATAATATTCCTTTACGTGCTAAGGGGTATCTACAGAGTGGAATAGGTTTAATAACTAACCTCACCCTATCGCGTACCCTAACCCTAACCCCTACCCTAACACTAACACGTACCCTAATCCTAACCCGTACCCTAAACCGAGCCCTAACCCTAACACTAAACCTAACCCTAACCCTAACCCATACCCTACGCCTTACCCGAACCCCTCCCCGAACCCGTACCCTAAGCCATACCCTAACCCTCACCCTAACCCTAAACCTAACCCTAAGCTACCCTTGACTGCTTCTGCCTCCAATAGATTTCCTAAGCACTAGTGTTTTAAGGAACAGGTGAAAAAGAGAATCCTAATGTGATTTCTTGATAATGGCTGTGTTCCTTATCTTCTCCTCGTGTCTAAACTCTTCTCCATGGTTGGACCCCCAAATAATATTCCTTTACGTGCTAAGGGGTTTCTAGAGAGTGTGATAGGTTTAATAACTACCCGCACCCTAATGCGTACCCTAACCCTAACCCCAACCCTAACCCTAACGCGTACCCTAATCCGAACCCATACCCTAAACCGAGCCCTAACCCTAACACTAGCCCTAACCCTATACCTAACCCATACCCTACGCCGTACCAGAACCCCTCCCCGAACCCGTACCCTAAGCCATACCCTAGCCCTCACCCTAACCCTAACACTAACCCTAAGCTACCCTTGACTGCTTCTGCCTCCAATAGATTTCCTAAGCACTAGTGTTTTAAGGAACAGGTTAAAAACAGAATCCTAATGTGATTTCGTGATAATGGGTGTGTTCCTTATCTTCTCCTAGTGTCTAAACTCTTCTCCATGGCTGGACCCCCAAATAATATTCCTTTACGTGCTAAGGGGTATCTAGAGAGTGGGATAGGTTTAATAACTACCCTCACCCTAACGCGTACCCTAACCCTAACCCCTACCCTAACCCTAGCGCGTACCCTAATCCTAACCCGTACCCTAAACCGAGCCCTAACCCTAACACTAACACTAACCCATACCCTACGCCCTACCCGAACCCCTCCCTGAACCCATACCCTAAACCGTACCCTAATCCTCACCCTAACCCTAACCCTAACCCTAAGCTACCCTTGACGGCTTCTGCCTCCAATAGATTTCCTAAGCACTAGTGTTTTAAGGAACAGGTTAAAAAGAGAATCCTAATGTGATTTCTTGATAATGGGTGTGTTCCTTATCTTCTCCTCGTGTCTAAACTCTTCTCCATGGCTGGACCCCCAAATAATATTCCTTTACGTGCTAAGGGGTATCTAGAGAGTGGGATAGGTTTAATAATTACCCTCACCCTAACGCGTTCCCTAACCCTAACCCCTACCCTAACCCTAACGCGTACCCTAATCCTAACCCGTACCCTAAACCGAGCCCTAACCCTAACACTAGCCCTAACCCTAACCCTAACCAATACCCTATGCCCTACCCGAACCCCTCCCCGAACCCGTACCCTAAGCCGTACCCTAACCCTCACCGTAACCCTAACCCTAACCCTAAGCTACCCTTGACTGCTTCTGCCTCCAATAGATTTCCTAAGCAATAGTGTTTTAAGGAACAGTTTAAAAAGAGAATCATATTGTGATTTCTTGATAATGGGTGTGTTCCTTATCTTCTCCTAGTGTCTAAACTCTTCTCCATGGCTGGACCCCCAAATAATATTCCTTTACGTGCTAAGGGGTATCTAGAGAGTGGGATAGGTTTAATAACTACCCTCACCCTAAAGCGTACCCTAACCCTAACCACTACCCTAACACTAACGCGTACCCTAATCCTAACCCGTACCCTAAACCGAGCCCTAACCCTAACACTAACCCTAACCCTAACCCTAACCCATACCCTACGCCCTACCCGAACCCCTCCCCGAACCCGTACCCTAAGCCGTACCCTAACCCTCACCCTAACCCTAACCCTAACCCTAAGCTACCCTTGACTGCTTCTGCCTCCAATAGATTTCCTAAGCACTAGTGTTTTAAGGAACAGGTTAAAAAGAGAATCCTAATGTGATTTCTTGATAATGGGTGTGTTCCTTATCTTCTCCTCGTGTCTAAACTCTTCTCCATGGCCGGACCCCCAAATAATATTCCTTTACGTGCTAAGGGGTATCTAGAGAGTGGGATAGATTTAATAACTACCCTCACCCTAACGCGTACCCTAACCCTAACCCCTACCCTAACCCTAACGTGTAGCCTAATCCTAACCCGTACCCTAAACCGAGCCCTAACCCTAACCCTTGCCCTAACCCTAACCCTAACCCATACCCTACGCCCTACCCGAACCCCTCCCCGAACCCGTACCCTAAGCCGTACCCTAACCCTCACCCTAACCCTAAGCTACCCTTGACTGCTTCTGCCTCCAATAGATTTCCTAAGCACTAGTGTTTTAAGGAACAGGTTAAAAAGAGAATCCTAATGTGATTTCTTGATAATGGGTGTGTTCCTTATCTTCTCCTAGTGTCTAAACTCTTCTCCATGGCTGGACCACCAAATAATATTCCTTTACGTGCTAAGGGGTATCTACAGAGTGGAATAGGTTTAATAACTAACCTCACCCTATCGCGTACCCTAACCCTAACCCCTACCCTAACACTAACACGTACCCTAATCCTAACCCGTACCCTAAACCGAGCCCTAACCCTAACACTAAACCTAACCCTAACCCTAACCCATACCCTACGCCCTACCCGAACCCCTCCCCGAACCCATACCCTAAGCCATACCCTAACCCTCACCCTAACCCTAACCCTAACCCTTAGCTACCCTTGACTGCTTCTGCCTCCAATAGATTTCCTAAGCACTAGTGTTTTAAGGAACAGGTGAAAAAGAGAATCCTAATGTGATTTCTTGATAATGGGTGTGTTCCTTATCTTCTCCTCGTGTCTAAACTCTTCTCCATGGTTGGACCCCAAATAATATTCCTTTACGTGCTAAGGGGTTTCTAGAGAGTGTGATAGGTTTAATAACTACCCGCACCCTAATGCGTAACCTAACCCTAACCCCTACCCTAACCCTAACGCGTACCCTAATCCGAACCCATACCCTAAACCGAGCCCTAACCCTAACACTAGCCCTAACCCTATACCTAACCCATACCCTACGCCCTACCCGAACCCCTCCCCGAACCCGTACCCTAAGCCATACCCTAACCCTCACCCTAACCCTAACCCTAACCCTAAGCTACCCTTGACTGCTTCTGCCTCCAATAGATTTCCTAAGCACTAGTGTTTTAAGGAACAGGTTAAAAAGAGAATCCTAATGTGATTTCTTGATAATGGGTGTGTTCCTTATCTTCTCCTCGAGTCTAAACTCTTCTCCATGGCTGGACCCCCAAATAATATTCCTTTACGTGCTAAGGGGTTTCTAGAGAGTGTGATAGGTTTAATAACTACCCGCACCCTAATGCGTACCCTAACCCTAACCCCAACCCTAACCCTAACGCGTACCCTAATCCGAACCCATACCCTAAACCGAGCCCTAACCCTAACACTAGCCCTAACCCTATACCTAACCCATACCCTACGCCGTACCCGAACCCCTCCCCGAACCCGTACCCTAAGCCATACCCTAGCCCTCACCCTAACCCTAACACTAACCCTAAGTTACCCTTGACTGCTTCTGCCTCCAATAGATTTCCTAAGCACTAGTGTTTTAAGGAACAGGTTAAAAACAGAATCCTAATGTGATTTCGTGATAATGGGTGTGTTCCTTATCTTCTCCTAGTGTCTAAACTCTTCTCCATGGCTGGACCCCCAAATAATATTCCTTTACGTGCTAAGGGGTATCTAGAGAGTGGGATAGGTTTAATAACTACCCTCACCCTAACGCGTACCCTAACCCTAACCCCTACCCTAACCCTAGCGCGTACCCTAATCCTAACCCGTACCCTAAACCGAGCCCTCACCCTAACACTAACACTAACCCATACCCTACGCCCTACCCGAACCCCTCCCTGAACCCATACCCTAAACCGTACCCTAATCCTCACCCTAACCCTAACCCTAACCCTAAGCTACCCTTGACGGCTTCTGCCTCCAATAGATTTCCTAAGCACTAGTGTTTTAAGGAACAGGTTAAAAAGAGAATCCTAATGTGATTTCTTGATAATGGGTGTGTTCCTTATCTTCTCCTCGTGTCTAAACTCTTCTCCATGGCTGGACCCCCAAATAATATTCCTTTACGTGCTAAGGGGTATCTAGAGAGTGGGATAGGTTTAATAACTACCCTCACCCTAACGCGTTCGCTAACCCTAACCCCTACCCTAACCCTAACGCGTACCCTAATCCTAACCCGTACCCTAAACCGAGCCCTAACCCTAACACTAGCCCTAACCCTAACCCTAACCAATACCCTATGCCCTACCCGAACCCCTCCCCGAACCCGTACCCTAAGCCGTACCCTAACCCTCACCCTAACCCTAACCCTAACCCTAAGCTACCCTTGACTGCTTCTGCCTCCAATAGATTTCCTAAGCACTAGTGTTTTAAGGAACAGTTTAAAAAGAGAATCATATTGTGATTTCTTGATAATGGGTGTGTTCCTTATCTTCTCCTAGTGTCTAAACTCTTCTCCATGGCTGGACCCCCAAATAATATTCCTTTACGTGCTAAGGGGTATCTAGAGAGTGGGATAGGTTTAATAACTACCCTCACCCTAAAGCGTACCCTAACCCTAACCACTACCCTAACACTAACGCGTACCCTAATCCTAACCCGTACCCTAAACCGAGCCCTAACCCTAACACTAACCCTAACCCTAACCCTAACACATACCCTACGCCCTACCCGAACCCCTCCCCGAACCCGTACCCTAAGCCGTACCCTAACCCTCACCCTAACCCTAACCCTAACCCTAAGCTACCCTTGACTGCTTCTGCCTCCAATAGATTTCCTAAGCACTAGTGTTTTAAGGAACAGGTTAAAAAGAGAATCCTAATGTGATTTCTTGATAAGGGGTGTGTTCCTTATCTTCTCCTCGTGTCTAAACTCTTCTCCATGGCCGGACCCCCAAATAATATTCCTTTACGTGCTAAGGGGTATCTAGAGAGTGGGATAGATTTAATAACTACCCTCACCCTAACGCGTACCCTAACCCTAACCCCTACCCTAACCCTAACGCGTAGCCTAATCCTAACCCGTACCCTAAACCGAGCCCTAACCCTAACCCTTGCCCTAACCCTAAGCCTAACCCATACCCTACGCCCTACCCGAACCCCTCCCCGAACCCGTACCCTAAGCCGTACCCTAACCCTCACCCTAACCCTAAGCTACCCTTGACTGCTTCTGCCTCCAATAGATTTCCTAAGCACTAGTGTTTTAAGGAACAGGTTAAAAAGAGAATCCTAATGTGATTTCTTGATAATGGGTGTGTTCCTTATCTTCTCCTAGTGTCTAAACTCTTCTCCATGGCTGGACCACCAAATAATATTCCTTTACGTGCTAAGGGGTATCTACAGAGTGGAATAGGTTTAATAACTAACCTCACCCTATCGCGTACCCTAACCCTAACCCCTACCCTAACACTAACACGTACCCTAATCCTAACCCGTACCCTAAACCGAGCCCTAACCCTAACACTAAACCTAACCCTAACCCTAACCCATACCCTACGCCCTACCCGAACCCCTCCCCGAACCCATACCCTAAGCCATACCCTAACCCTCACCCTAACCCTAACCCTATCCCTAAGCTACCCTTGACTGCTTCTGCCTCCAATAGATTTCCTAAGCACTAGTGTTTTAAGGAACAGGTGAAAAAGAGAATCCTAATGTGATTTCTTGATAATGGGTGTGTTCCTTATCTTCTCCTCGTGTCTAAACTCTTCTCCATGGTTGGACCCCAAATAATATTCCTTTACGTGCTAAGGGGTTTCTAGAGAGTGTGATAGGTTTAATAACTACCCGCACCCTAATGCGTAACCTAACCCTAACCCCTACCCTAACCCTAACGCGTACCCTAATCCGAACCCATACCCTAAACCGAGCCCTAACCCTAACACTAGCCCTAACCCTATACCTAACCCATACCCTACGCCCTACCCGAACCCCTCCCCGAACCCGTACCCTAAGCCATACCCTAACCCTCACCCTAACCCTAACCCTAACCCTAAGCTACCCTTGACTGCTTCTGCCTCCAATAGATTTCCTAAGCACTAGTGTTTTAAGGAACAGGTTAAAAAGAGAATCCTAATGTGATTTCTTGATAATGGGTGTGTTCCTTATCTTCTCCTCGTGTCTAAATTCTTCTCCATGGCTGGACCCCCAAATAATATTCCTTTACGTGCTAAGGGGTATCTAGAGAGTGGGATAGGTTTAATAACTACCCTCACCCTAACGCGTACCCTAACCCTAACCCCTACCCTAACCCTAACGCGTACCCTAATCCTAACCCGTACCCTAAACCGAGCCCTAAACCTAACGCTAGCCCTAACCCTAACCCTAACCCATACCCTACGCCCTACCCGAACCCCTCCCCGAACCCGTACCCTAAGCCGTACCCTAACCCTCACCCTAACCCTAACCCTAACCCTAAGCTACCCTTGACTGCTTCTGCCTCCAATAGATTTCCTAAGCACTAGTGTTTTAAGGAACAGGTTAAAAAGAGAATCCTAATGTGATTTCTTGATAATGGGTGTGTTCCTTATCTTCTCCTCGTGTCTAAACTCTTCTCCATGGCCGGACCCCCAAATAATATTCCTTTACGTGCTAAGGGGTATCTAGAGAGTGGGATAGATTTAATAACTACCCTCACCCTAACGCGTACCCTAACCCTAACCCCTACCCTAACCCTAACGCGTAGCCTAATCCTAACCCGTACCCTAAACCGAGCCCTAACCCTAACCCTTGCCCTAACCCTAACCCTAACCCATACCCTACGCCCTACCCGAACCCCTCCCCGAACCCGTACCCTAAGCCGTACCCTAACCCTCACCCTAACCCTAAGCTACCCTTGACTGCTTCTGCCTCCAATAGATTTCCTAAGCACTAGTGTTTTAAGGAACAGGTTAAAAAGAGAATCCTAATGTGATTTCTTGATAATGGGTGTGTTCCTTATCTTCTCCTAGTGTCTAAACTCTTCTCCATGGCTGGACCACCAAATAATATTCCTTTACGTCCTAAGGGGTATCTACAGAGTGGAATAGGTTTAATAACTCACCTCACCCTATCGCGTACCCTAACCCTAACCCCTACCCTTACACTAACACGTACCCTAATCCTAACCCGTACCCTAAACCGAGCCCTAACCCTAACACTAAACCTAACCCTAACCCTAACCCATACCCTACGCCCTACCCGAACCCCTCCCCGAACCCATACCCTAAGCCATACCCTAACCCTCACCCTAACCCTAACCCTAACCCTAAGCTACCCTTGACTGCTTCTGCCTCCAATAGATTTCCTAAGCACTAGTGTTTTAAGGAACAGGTGAAAAAGAGAATCCTAATGTGAATTCTTGATAATGGGTGTGTTCCTTATCTTCTCCTCGTGTCTAAACTCTTCTCCATGGTTGGACCCCAAATAATATTCCTTTACGTGCTAAGGGGTTTCTAGAGAGTGTGATAGGTTTAATAACTACCCGCACCCTAATGCGTAACCTAACCCTAACCCCTACCCTAACCCTAACGCGTACCCTAATCCGAACCCATACCCTAAACCGAGCCCTAACCCTAACACTAGCCCTAACCCTATACCTAACCCATACCCTACGCCCTACCCGAACCCCTCCCCGAACCCGTACCCTAAGCCATACCCTAACCCTCACCCTAACCCTAACCCTAACCCTAAGCTACCCTTGACTGCTTCTGCCTCCAATAGATTTCCTAAGCACTAGTGTTTTAAGGAACAGGTTAAAAAGAGAATCCTAATGTGATTTCTTGATAATGGGTGTGTTCCTTATCTTCTCCTCGTGTCTAAATTCTTCTCCATGGCTGGACCCCCAAATAATATTCCTTTACGTGCTAAGGGGTATCTAGAGAGTGGGATAGGTTTAATAACTACCCTCACCCTAACGCGTACCCTAACCCTAACCCCTACCCTAACCCTAACGCGTACCCTAATCCTAACCCGTACCCTAAACCGAGCCCTAAACCTAACGCTAGCCCTAACCCTAACCCTAACCCATACCCTACGCCCTACCCGAACCCCTCCCCGAACCCGTACCCTAAGCCATACCCTAGCCCTCACCCTAACCCTAACACTATCCCTAAGCTACCCTTGACTGCTTCTGCCTCCAATAGATTTCCTAAGCACTAGTGTTTTAAGGAACAGGTTAAAAAGAGAATCCTAATGTGATTTCGTGATAATGGGTGTGTTCCATATCTTCTCCTAGTGTCTAAACTCTTCTCCATGGCTGGACACCCAAATAATATTCCTTAACGTGCTAAGGGGTATCTAGAGAGTGGGATAGGTTTAATAACTACCCTCACCCTAACGCGTACCCTAACCCTAACCCCTACCCTAACCCTAGCGCGTACCCTAATCCTAACCCGTACCCTAAACCGAGCCCTAACCCTAACACTAACTCTAACCCTAACCCTAACCCATACCCTACGCCCTACCCGAACCCCTCCCTGAACCCGTACCCTAAACCGTACCCTAACCCTCACCCTAACCCTAACCCTAACCCTAAGCTACCCTTGACGGCTTCTGCCTCCAATAGATTTCCTAAGCACTAGTGTTTTAAGGAACAGGTTAAAAAGAGAATCCTAATGTGATTTCTTGATAATGGGTGTGTTCCTTATCTTCTCCTCGTGTCTAAACTCTTCTCCATGGCTGGACCCCCAAATAATATTCCTTTACGTGCTAAGGGGTATCTAGAGAGTGGGATAGGTTTAATAACTACCCTCACCTTAACGCGTTCCCTAACCCTAACCCCTACCCTAACCCTAACGCGTACCCTAATCCTAACCCGTACCCTAAACCGAGCCCTAACCCTAACACTAGCCCTAACTCTAACCCTAACCAATACCCTACGCCCTACCCGAACCCCTCCCCGAACCCGTACCCTAAGCCGTACCCCAACCCTCACCCTAACCCTAACCCTAACCCTAAGCTACCCTTGACTGCTTCTGCCTCCAATAGATTTCCTAAGCACTAGTGTTTTAAGGAACAGTTTAAAAAGAGAATCATATTGTGATTTCTTGATAATGGGTGTGTTCCTTATCTTCTCCTAGTGTCTAAACTCTTCTCCATGGCTGGACTCCCAAATAATATTCCTTTACGTGCTAAGGGGTATCTAGAGAGTGGGATAGGTTTAATAACTACCCTCACCCTAAAGCGTACCCTAACCCTAACCACTAACCTAACACTAACGCGTACCCTAATCCTGACCCGTACCCTAAACCGAGCCCTAAGCCTAACACTAGCCCTAACCCTAACCCTAACCCATACCCTACGCTCTACACGAACCCCTCCCCGAACCCGTACCCTAAGCCGTACCCTAACCCTCACCCTAACCCTAACCCTAACCCTAAGCTACCCTTGACTGCTTCTGCCTCCAATAGATTTCCTAAGCACTAGTGTTTTAAGGAATAGGTTAAAAACAGAATCCTAATGTGATTTCGTGATAATGGGTGTGTTCCTTATCTTCTCCTCGTGTCTAAACTCTTCTCCATGGCTGGACCCCCAAATAATATTCCTTTACGTGCTAAGGGGTATCTAGAGAGTGGGATAGGTTTAATAACTACTCCCACCCTAACGCGTACCCTAACCCTACCCCTACCCTAACCCTAACGCGTACCCTAATCCTAACCCGTACCCTAAACCGAGCCCTAAACCTAACACTAACCCTAACCCTAACCCTAACCCATACCCTACGCCCTACCCGAACCCCTCCCCGAACCCGTACCCTAAGCCGTACCCTAACCCTCACCCTAACCCTAACCCTAACCCTAAGATACCCTTGACTGCTTCTGCCTCCAATAGATTTCCTAAGCACTAGTGTTTTAAGGAACAGGTTAAAAAGAGAATCATGATGTGATTTCGTGATAATGGGTGTGTTCCTTATCTTCTCCTAGTGTCTAAACTCTTCTCCATGGCTGGACCCCCAATAATATTCCTGTACGTGCTAAGGGGTATCTAGAGAGTGGGATAGGTTTAATAACTACCCTCACCCTAACGCGTACCCTAACCCTAGCGCGTACCCTAATCCTAACCCGTACCCTAAACCGAGCCCTAACCCTAACACTAGCCCTAACCCTAACCCTAACCCATACCCTACGCCCAACCCGAACCCCTCCCCGAACCCGTACCCTAAGCCGTACCCTAACCCTCACCCTAACCCTAACCCTAACCCTAAGCTACCCATGACGGCTTCTGCCTCCAATAGATTTCGTAAGCACTAGTGTTTTAAGGAACAGGTTAAAAAGAGAATCCTAATGTGATTTCGTGATAATGGGTGTGTTCCTTATCTTCTCCTAGTGTCTAAACTCTTCTCCATGGCTGGACCCCCAATAATATTCCTGTACGTGCTAAGGGGTATCTAGAGAGTGGGATAGGTTTAATAACTACCCTCACCCTAACGCGTACACTAACCCTAACCCCTACCCTAACCCTAACGCGTACCCTAATCCTAACCCGTACCCTAAACCGAGCCCTAACCATAACACTAACCCTAACCCTAACCCTAACCCATACCCTATGCCCTACCCGAACCCCTCCCCGAACCCGTACCCTAAGCCATACCCTAGCCCTCACCCTAACCCTAACCCTAACCCTAAGCTACCCTTGACTGCTTCTGCCTCCAATAGATTTCCTAAGCACTAGTGTTTTAAGGAACAGTATAAAAAGAGAATCATATTGTGATTTCTTGATAATGGGTGTGTTCCTTATCTTCTCCTAGTGTCTAAACCCTTCTCCATGGCTGGACCCCCAAATAATATTCCTTTACGTGCTAAGGGGTATCTAGAGAGTGGGATAGGTTTAATAACTACCCTCACCCTAAAGCGTACCCTAACCCTAACCACTACCCTAACACTAACGTGTACCCTAATCCTAACCCGTACCCTAAAGCGAGCCCTAACCCTAACACTAAACCTAACCCTAACCCTAACCCATACCCTACGCCCTACCCGAACCCCTCCCCGAACCCATACCCTAAGCCATACCCTAACCCTCACCCTAACCCTAACCCTAACCCTAAGCTACCCTTGACTGCTTCTGCCTCCAATAGATTTCCTAAGCACTAGTGTTTTAAGGAACAGGTTAAAAAGAGAATCCTAATGTGATTTCCTGATAATGGGTGTGTTCCTTATCTTCTCCTAGTGTCTAAACTCTTCTCCATGGCTGGACCCCCATTAATATTCCTTTACGTGCTAAGGGGTATCTAGAGAGTGGGATAGGTTTAATAACTACCCTCACCCTAACGCGTACACTAACCCTAACCCCTACCCTAACCCTAACGCGTACCCTAATCCTAACCCGTACCCTAAACCGAGCCCTAACCCTAACACTAACCCTAACCCTAACCCTAACCCATACCCTACGCCCTACCCGAACCCCTCACCGAACCCGTACCCTAAGCCGTACCCTAAAACTCACCCTAACCCTAACCCTAACCCTAAGCTACCCTTGACTGCTTCTGCCTCCAATAGATTTCCTAAGCACTAGTGTTTTAAGGAACAGGTTAAAAAGAGAATCCTAATGTGATTTCTTGATAATGGGTGTGTTCCTTATCTTCTCCTCGTGTCTAAACTCTTCTCCATGGCTGGACCCCCAAATAATATTCCTTTACGTGCTAAGGGGTATCTAGAGAGTGGGATAGGTTTAATAACTACCCTCACCCTAACGCGTACACTAACCCTAACCCCTACCCTAACCCTAACGCGTACCCTAATCCTAACCCGTACCCTAAACCGAGCACTAAACCTAACGCTAGCCCTAACCCTAACCCTCACCCATACCCTACGCCCTACCCGAACCCCTCCCCGAACCCGTACCCTAAGCCATACCCTAGCCCTCACCCTAACCCTAACACTATCCCTAAGCTACCCTTGACTGCTTCTGCCTCCAATAGATTTCCTAAGCACTAGTGTTTTAAGGAACAGGTTAAAAAGAGAATCCTAATGTGATTTCGTGATAATGGGTGTGTTCCTTATCTTCTCCTAGTGTCTAAACTCTTCTCCATGGCTGGACCCCCAAATAATATTCCTTTACGTGCTAAGGGGTATCTAGAGAGTGGGATAGGTTTAATAACTACCCTCACCCTAACGCGTACCTTAACCCTAACCCCTACCCTAACCCTAGCGCGTACCCTAATCCTAACCCGTACCCTAAACCGAGCCCTAACCCTAACACTAACTCTAACCCTAACCCTAACCCATACCCTACGCCCTACCCGAACCCCTCCCTGAACCCGTACCCTAAACCGTACCCTAACCCTCACCCTAACCCTAACCCTAACCCTAAGCTACCCTTGACGGCTTCTGCCTCCAATAGATTTCCTAAGCACTAGTGTTTTAAGGAACAGGTTAAAAGAGAATCCTAATGTGATTTCTTGATAATGGGTGTGTTCCTTATCTTCTCCTCGTGTCTAAACTCTTCTCCATGGCTGGACCCCCAAATAATATTCCTTTACGTGCTAAGGGGTATCTAGAGAGTGGGATAGGTTTAATAACTACCCTCACCCTAACGCGTTCCCTAACCCTAACCCCTACCCTAACCCTAACGCGTACCCTAATCCTAACCCGTACCCTAAACCGAGCCCTAACCCTAACCCTAACCCTAACCCATACCCTATGCTCTACACGAACCCCTCACCGAACCCGTACCCTAAGCCGTACCCTAACCCTCACCCTAACCCTAACCCTAACCCTAAGCTACCCTTGACTGCTTCTGCCTCCAATAGATTTCCTAAGCACTAGTGTTTTAAGGAATAGGTTAAAAAGAGAATCCTAATGTGATTTCGTGATAATGGGTGTGTTCCTTATCTTCTCCTCGTGTCTAAACTCTTCTCCATGGCTGGACCCCCAATAATATTCCTGTACGTGCTAAGGGGTATCTAGAGTGTGGGATAGGTTTAATAACTACCCTCACCCTAACGCGTACCCTAACCCTAACCCCTACCCTAAACCTAGCGCGTACCCTAATCCTAACCCGTACCCTAAACCGAGCCCTAACCCTAACACTAGCCCTAACCCTAACCCTAACCCATACCCTACGCCCTACCCGAACCCCTCCCCGAACCCGTACCCTAAGCCGTACCCTAACCCTCACCCTAACCCTAACCCTAACCCTAAGCTACCCTTGACGGCTTCTGCCTCCAATAGATTTCCTAAGCACTAGTGTTTTAAGGAACAGGTTAAAAAGAGAATCCTAATGTGATTTCGTGATAATGGGTGTGTTCCTTATCTTCTCCTAGTGTCTAAACTCTTCTCCATGGCTGGACCCCCAATAATATTCCTGTACGTGCTAAGGGGTATCTAGAGAGTGGGATAGGTTTAATAACTACCCTCACCCTAACGCGTACACTAACCCTAACCCCTACCCTAACACTAACGCGTACCCTAATCCTAACCCGTACCCTAAACCGAGCCCTAACCCTAACACTAACCCTAACCCTAACCCATACCCTACGCCCTACCCGAACCCCTCCCCGAACCCGTACCCTAAGCCGTACCCTAACCCTCACCCTAACCCTAACCCTAACCCTAAGCTACCCTTGACGGCTTCTGCCTCCAATAGATTTCCTAAGCACTAGTGTTTTAAGGAACAGGTTAAAAAGAGAATCCTAATGTGATTTCTTGATAATGGGTGTGTTCCTTATCTTCTCCTCGTGTCTAAACTCTTCTCCATGGCTGGACCCCCAAATAATATTCCTTTACGTGCTAAGGGGTATCTAGAGAGTAGGATAGGTTTAATAACTACCCTCACCCTAACGCGTACCCTAACCCTAACCCCTACCCTAACCCTAACGCGTACCCTAATCCTAACCCGTACCCTAAACCGAGCCCTAAACCTAACACTAGCCCTAACCCTAAACCTAACCCATACCCTACGCCCTACCCGAACCCCTCCCCGAACCCGTACCCTAAGCCATACCCTAGCCCTCACCCTAACCCTAACACTAACCCTAAGCTACCCTTGACTGCTTCTGCCTCCAATAGATTTCCTAAGCACTAGTGTTTTAAGGAACAGGTTAAAAAGAGAATCCTAATATGATTTCGTGATAATGGGTGTGTTCCTTATCTTCTCCTAGTGTCTAAACTCTTCTCCATGGCTGGACCCCCAAACAATATTCCTTTACGTGCTAAGGGGTATCTAGAGAGTGGGATAGGTTTAATAACTATCCTCAACCTAACGCGTACCCTAACTCTAACCCCTAACCTAACCCTAGCGCGTACCCTAATCCTAACCCGTACCCTAAGCCGAGCCCTAAACCTAACACTAACTCTAACCCTAACCCTAACCCATACCCTACGCCCTACCCGAACCCCTCCCTGAACCCGTACCCTAAACCGTACCCTAACCCTCACCCTAACCCTAACCCTAACCCTAAGCTACCCTTGACGGCTTCTGCCTCCAATAGATTTCCTAAGCACTAGTGTTTTAAGGAACAGGTTAAAAAGAGAATCCTAATGTGATTTCTTGATAATGGGTGTGTTCCTTATCTTCTCCTCGTGTCTAAACTCTTCTCCATGGCTGGACCCCCAAATAATATTCCTTTACGTGCTAAGGGGTATCTAGAGAGTGGGATAGGTTTAATAACTACCCTCACCCTAACGCGTTCCCTAACCCTAACACCTACCCTAACCCTAACGCGTACCCTAATCCTAACCCGTACCCTAAACCGAGCCCTAACCCTAACACTAGCCCTAACCCTAACCCTAACCAATACCCTAAGCCCTACCCGAACCCCTCCCCGAACCCGTACCCTAAGCCGTACCCTAACCCTCACCCTAACCCTAAGCTACCCTTGACTGCTTCTGCCTCCAATAGATTTCCTAAGCAATAGTGTTTTAAGGAACAGGTTAAAAAGAGAATCCTAATGTGATTTCTTGATAATGGGTGTGTTCCTTAACTTCTCCTAGTGTCTAAACTCTTCTCCATGGCTGGACCCCCAAATAATATTCCTTTACTTGCTAAGGGGTATCTAGAGAGTGGGATAGGTTTAATAACTAACCTCACCCTATCGCGTACCCTAACCCTAACCCCTACCCTAACACTAACGCGTACCCTAATCCTAACCCGTACCCTAAACCGAGCCCTAACACTAACCCTAACCCTAACCCTAACCCTAAACCATACCCTACGCCCTACCCGAACCCCTCCCCGAACCCGTACCCTAAGCCGTACCCTAACCCTCACCCTAACCCTAAGCCTAACCCTAAGCTACCCTTGACGGCTTCTGCCTCCAATAGATTTCCTAAGCACTAGTGTTTTAAGGAACAGGTTAAAAAGAGAATCCTAATGTGATTTCTTGATAATGGGTGTGTTCCTTATCTTCTCCTAGTGTCTAAATTCTTCTCCATGGCTGGACCCCCAAATAATATTCCTTTAAGTGCTAAGGGGTATCTAGAGAGTGGGATAGGTTTAATAACTACCCTCACCCTAACGCGTACCCTAACCCTAACCGCTACCCTAACCCTAACGCGTACCCTAATCCTAACCCGTAACCTAAACCGAGCCCTAAACCTAACACTAGCCCTAACCCTAACCCTAACCCGTACTCTACGCCCTACCCGAACCCCTCCCCGAACCCGTAACCTAAGCCGTACCCTAACCCTCACCCTAACCCTAACCCTAACCCTAAGCTACCCTTGACTGCTTCTGCCTCCAATAGATTTCCTAAGCACTAGTGTTTTAAGGAACAGGTTAAAAAGAGAATCCTAATGTGATTTCGTGATAATGGGTGTGTTCCTTATCTTCTCCTCGTGTCTAAACTCTTCTCCATGGCTGGACCCCCAAATAATATTCCTTTATGTGCTAAGGGGTATCTAGAGAGTGTGATAGGTTTAATAACTACCCTCACCCTAACACGTACCCTAACCCTAACCCCTACCCTAACCCTAACGCGTACCCTAATCCTAACCCGTACCCTAAACCGAGCCCTAACCATAACACTAACCCTAACCCTAACCCTAACCCATACCCTATGCCCTACACGAACCCCTCCCCGAACCCGTACCCTAAGCCATACCCTAGCCCTCACCCTAACCCTAAACCTAACCCTAAGCTACCCTTGACTGCTTCTGCCTCCAATAGATTTCCTAAGCACTAGTGTTTTAAGGAACAGGTGAAAAAGAGAATCCTATTGTGATTTCTTGATAATGGGTGTGTTCCTTATCTTCTCCTCGTGTCTAAACTCTTCTCCATGGTTGGACCCCAAATAATATTCCTTTACGTGCTAAGGGGTTTCTAGAGAGTGTGATAGGTTTAATAACTACCCGCACCCTAATGCGTAACCTAACCCTAACCCCTACCCTAACCCTAACGCGTACCCTAATCCGAACCCATACCCTAAACCGAGCCCTAACCCTAACACTAGCCCTAAGCCTATACCTAACCCATACCCTACGCCCTACACGAACCCCTCCCCGAACCCGTACCCTAAGCCATACCCTAACCCTCAACCTAACCCTAACCCTAACCCTAAGCTACCCTTGACTGCTTCTGCCTCCAATAGATTTCCTAAGCACTAGTGTTTTAAGGAACAGGTTAAAAAGAGAATCCTAATGTGATTTCCTGATAATGGGTGTGTTCCTTATCTTCTCCTAGTGTCTAAACTCTTCTCCATGGCTGGACCCCCATTAATATTCCTTTACGTGCTAAGGGGTATCTAGAGAGTGGGATAGGTTTAATAACTACCCTCACCCTAACGTGTACACTAACCCTAACCCCTACCCTAACCCTAACGCGTACCCTAATCCTAACCCGTACCCTAAACCGAGCCCTAACCCTAACACTAACCCTAACCCTAACCCTAACCCATACCCTACGCCCTACCCGAACCCCTCACCGAACCCGTACCCTAAGCCGTACCCTAAAACTCACCCTAACCCTAACCCTAACCCTAAGCTACCCTTGACTGCTTCTGCCTCCAATAGATTTCCTAAGCACTAGTGTTTTAAGGAACAGGTTAAAAAGAGAATCCTAATGTGATTTCTTGATAATGGGTGTGTTCCTTATCTTCTCCTCGTGTCTAAACTCTTCTCCATGGCTGGACCCCCAAATAATATTCCTTTACGTGCTAAGGGGTATCTAGAGAGTGGGATAGGTTTAATAACTACCCTCACCCTAACGCGTACCCTAACCCTAACCCCTACCCTAACCCTAACGCGTACCCTAATCCTAACCCGTACCCTAAACCGAGCCCTAAACCTAACGCTAGCCCTAACGCTAACCCTCACCCATACCCTACGCCCTACCCGAACCCCTCCCCGAACCCGTACCCTAAGCCATACCCTAGCCCTCACCCTAACCCTAACACTATCCCTAAGCTACCCTTGACTGCTTCTGCCTCCAATAGATTTCCTAAGCACTAGTGTTTTAAGGAACAGGTTAAAAAGAGAATCCTAATGTGATTTCGTGATAATGGGTGTGTTCCTTATCTTCTCCTAGTGTCTAAACTCTTCTCCATGGCTGGACCGCCAAATAATATTCCTTTACGTGCTAAGGGGTATCTAGAGAGTGGGATAGGTTTAATAACTACCCTCACCCTAACGCGTACCTTAACCCTAACCCCTACCCTAACCCTAGCGCGTACCCTAATCCTAACCCGTACCCTAAACCGAGCCCTAACCCTAACACTAACTCTAACCCTAACCCTAACCCATACCCTACGCCCTACCCGAACCCCTCCCTGAACCCGTACCCTAAACCGTACCCTAACCCTCACCCTAACCCTAACCCTAACCCTAAGCTACCCTTGACGGCTTCTGCCTCCAATAGATTTCCTAAGCACTAGTGTTTTAAGGAACAGGTTAAAAGAGAATCCTAATATGATTTCTTGATAATGGGTGTGTTCCTTATCTTCTCCTCGTGTCTAAACTCTTCTCCATGGCTGGACCCCCAAATAATATTCCTTTACGTGCTAAGGGGTATCTAGAGAGTGGGATAGGTTTAATAACTACCCTCACCCTAACGCGTTCCCTAACCCTAACCCCTACCCTAACCCTAACGCGTACCCTAATCCTAACCCGTACCCTAAACCGAGCCCTAACCCTAACCCTAACCCTAACCCATACCCTATGCTCTACACGAACCCCTCCCCGAACCCGTACCCTAAGCCGTACCCTAACCCTCACACTAACCCTAACCCTAACCCTAAGCTACCCTTGACTGCTTCTGCCTCCAATAGATTTCCTAAGCACTAGTGTTTTAAGGAATAGGTTAAAAAGAGAATCCTAATGTGATTTCGTGATAATGGGTGTGTTCCTTATCTTCTCCTCGTGTCTAAACTCTTCTCCATGGCTGGACCCCCAATAATATTCCTGTACGTGCTAAGGGGTATCTAGAGTGTGGGATAGGTTTAATAACTACCCTCACCCTAACGCGTACCCTAACCCTAACCCCTACCCTAAACCTAGCGCGTACCCTAATCCTAACCCGTACCCTAAACCGAGCCCTAACCCTAACACTAGCCCTAACCCTAACCCTAACCCATACCCTACGCCCTACCCGAACCCCTCCCCGTACCCGTACCCTAAGCCGTACCCTAACCCTCACCCTAACCCTAACCCTAACCCTAAGCTACCCTTGACGGCTTCTGCCTCCAATAGATTTCCTAAGCACTAGTGTTTTA
Source organism: Balaenoptera acutorostrata (assembly GCF_949987535.1). Taxonomy (NCBI): domain Eukaryota; kingdom Metazoa; phylum Chordata; class Mammalia; order Artiodactyla; family Balaenopteridae; genus Balaenoptera; species Balaenoptera acutorostrata. Next base: position 142,334 of record NW_026645684.1, on the reverse strand, counting down.
AGGAACAGGTTAAAAAGAGAATCCTAATGTGATTTCGTGATAATGGGTGTGTTCCTTATCTTCTCCTAGTGTCTAAACTCTTCTCCATGGCTGGACCCCCAATAATATTCCTGTACGTGCTAAGGGGTATCTAGAGAGTGGGATAGGTTTAATAACTACCCTCACCCTAACGCGTACACTAACCCTAACCCCTACCCTAACCCTAACGCGTACCCTAATCCTAACCCGTACCCTAAACCGAGCCCTAACCCTAACACTAACCCTAACCCTAACCCATACCCTACGCCCTACCCGAACCCCTCCCCGAACCCGTACCCTAAGCCGTACCCTAACCCTCACCCTAACCCTAACCCTAACCCTAAGCTACCCTTGACGGCTTCTGCCTCCAATAGATTTCCTAAGCACTAGTGTTTTAAGGAACAGGTTAAAAAGAGAATCCTAATGTGATTTCTTGATAATGGGTGTGTTCCTTATCTTCTCCTCGTGTCTAAACTCTTCTCCATGGCTGGCCCCCCAAATAATATTCCTTTACGTGCTAAGGGGTATCTAGAGAGTAGGATAGGTTTAATAACTACCCTCACCCTAACGCGTACCCTAACCCTAACCCCTACCCTAACCCTAACGCGTACCCTAATCCTAACCCGTACCCTAAACCGAGCCCTAAACCTAACACTAGCCCTAACCCTAACCCTAACCCATACCCTACGCCCTACCCGAACCCCTCCCCGAACCCGTACCCTAAGCCGTACCCTAGCCCTCACCCTAACCCTAACACTAACCCTAAGCTACCCTTGACTGCTTCTGCCTCCAATAGATTTCCTAAGCACTAGTGTTTTAAGGAACAGGTTAAAAAGAGAATCCTAATATGATTTCGTGATAATGGGTGTGTTCCTTATCTTCTCCTAGTGTCTAAACTCTTCTCCATGGCTGGACCCCCAAACAATATTCCTTTACGTGCTAAGGGGTATCTAGAGAGTGGGATAGGTTTAATAACTATCCTCACCCTAACGCGTACCCTAACTCTAACCCCTAACCTAACCCTAGCGCGTACCCTAATCCTAACCCGTACCCTAAACCGAGCCCTAACCCTAACACTAACTCTAACCCTAACCCATACCCTACGCCCTACCCGAACCCCTCCCTGAACCCGTACCCTAAACCGTACCCTAACCCTCACCCTAACCCTAACCCTAACCCTAAGCTACCCTTGACGGCTTCTGCCTCCAATAGATTTCCTAAGCACTAGTGTTTTAAGGAACAGGTTAAAAAGAGAATCCTAATGTGATTTCTTGATAATGGGTGTGTTCCTTATCTTCTCCTCGTGTCTAAACTCTTCTCCATGGCTGGACCCCCAAATAATATTCCTTTACGTGCTAAGGGGTATCTAGAGAGTGGGATAGGTTTAATAACTACCCTCACCCTAACGCGTTCCCTAACCCTAACACCTACCCTAACCCTAACGCGTACCCTAATCCTAACCCGTACCCTAAACCGAGCCCTAACCCTAACATTAGCCCTAACCCTAACCCTAACCAATACCCTAAGCCCTACCCGAACCCCTCCCCGAACCCGTACCCTAAGCCGTACCCTAACCCTCACCCTAACCCTAAGCTACCCTTGACTGCTTCTGCCTCAAATAGATTTCCTAAGCAATAGTGTTTTAAGGAACAGGTTAAAAAGAGAATCCTAATGTGATTTCTTGATAATGGGTGTGTTCCTTAACTTCTCCTAGTGTCTAAACTCTTCTCCATGGCTGGACCCCCAAATAATATTCCTTTACGTGCTAAGTGGTATCTAGAGAGTGGGATAGGTTTCATAACTAACCTCACCCTATCGCGTACCCTAACCCTAACCCCTACCCTAACACTAACGCGTACCCTAATCCTAACCCGTACCCTAAACCGAGCCCTAACCCTAACCCTAACCCTAACCCTAACCCTAAACCATACCCTACGCCCTACCCGAACCCCTCTCCGAACCCGTACCCTAAGCCGTACCCTAACCCTCACCCTAACCCTAAACCTAAACCTAAGCTACCCTTGACGGCTTCTGCCTCCAATAGATTTCCTAAGCACTAGTGTTTTAAGGAACAGGTTAAAAAGAGAATCCTAATGTGATTTCTTGATAATGGGTGTGTTCCTTATCTTCTCCTAGTGTCTAAACTCTTCTCCATGGCTGGACCCCCAAATAATATTCCTTTAAGTGCTAAGGGGTATCTAGAGAGTGGGATAGGTTTAATAACTACCCTCACCCTAACGCGTACCCTAACCCTAACCGCTACCCTAACCCTAACGCGTACCCTAATCCTAACCCGTAACCTAAACCGAGCCCTAAACCTAACACTAGCCCTAACCCTAACCCTAACCCGTACCCTACGCCCTACCCGAACCCCTCCCCGAACCCGTAACCTAAGCCGTACCCTAACCCTCACCCTAACCCTAACCCTAACCCTAAGCTACCCTTGACTGCTTCTGCCTCCAATAGATTTCCTAAGCACTAGTGTTTTAAGGAACAGGTTAAAAAGAGAATCCTAATGTGATTTCGTGATAATGGGTGTGTTCCTTATCTTCTCCTCGTGTCTAAACTCTTCTCCATGGCTGGACCCCCAAATAATATTCCTTTATGTGCTAAGGGGTATCTAGAGAGTGTGATAGGTTTAATAACTACCCTCACCCTAACACGTACCCTAACCCTAACCCCTACCCTAACCCTAACGCGTACCCTAATCCTAACCCGTACCCTAAACCGAGCCCTAACCATAACACTAACCCTAACCCTAACCCTAACCCATACCCTATGCCCTACACGAACCCCTCCCCGAACCCGTACCCTAAGCCATACCCTAGCCCTCACCCTAACCCTAACCCTAACCCTAAGCTACCCTTGACTGCTTCTGCCTCCAATAGATTTCCTAAGCACTAGTGTTTTAAGGAACAGTTTAAAAAGAGAATCATATTGTGATTTCTTGATAATGGGTGTGTTCCTTATCTTCTCCTAGTGTCTAAACTCTTCTCCATGGCTGGACCCCCAAATAATATTCCTTTACGTGCTAAGGGGTATCTAGAGAGTGGGATAGGTTTAATAACTACCCTCACCCTAAAGCGTACCCTAACCCTAACCACTACCCTAACACTAACGCGTACCCTAATCCTAACACGTACCCTAAACCGAGCCCTAACCCTAACACTAACCCTAACCCTAACCCTAACCCATACCCTACGCCCTACCCGAACCCCTCCCCGAACCCGTACCCTAAGCCGTACCCTAACCCTCACCCTAACCCTAACCCTAACCCTAAGCTACCCTTGACTGCTTCTGCCTCCAATAGATTTCCTAAGCACTAGTGTTTTAAGGAACAGGTTAAAAAGAGAATCCTAATGTGATTTCTTGATAATGGGTGTGTTCCTTATCTTCTCCTCGTGTCTAAACTCTTCTCCATGGCTGGACCCCCAAATAATATTCCTTTACGTGCTAAGGGGTATCTAGAGAATAGGATAGATTTAATAACTACCCTCACCCTAACGCGTACCCTAACCCTAACCCCTACCCTAACCCTAACGCGTACCCTAATCCTAACCCGTACCCTAAACCGAGCCCTAAACCTAACGCTAGCCCTAACCCTAACCCTAACCCATACCCTACGCCCTACCCGAACCCCTCCCCGAACCCGTACCCTAAGCCATACCCTAGCCCTCACCCTAACCCTAACACTATCCCTAAGCTACCCTTGACTGCTTCTGCCTCCAATAGATTTCCTAAGCACTAGTGTTTTAAGGAACAGGTTAAAAAGAGAATCCTAATGTGATTTCGTGATAATGGGTGTGTTCCTTATCTTCTCCTAGTGTCTAAACTCTTCTCCATGGTTGGACCCCCAAATAATATTCCTTTACGTGCTAAGGGGTATCTAGAGAGTGGGATAGGTTTAATAACTACCCTCACCCTAACGCGTACCTTAACCCTAACCCCTACCCTAACCCTAGCGCGTACCCTAATCCTAACCCGTACCCTAAACCGAGCCCTAACCCTAACACTAGCCCTAACCCTAACCCTAACCAATACCCTACGCCCTAACCGAACCCCTCCCCGAACCCGTACCCTAAGCCGTACCCCAACCCTCACCCTAACCCTAACCCTAACCCTAAGCTACCCTTGACTGCTTCTGCCTCCAATAGATTTCCTAAGCACTAGTGTTTTAAGGAACAGTTTAAAAAGAGAATCATATTGTGATTTCTTGATAATGGGTGTGTTCCTTATCTTCTCCTAGTGTCTAAACTCTTCTCCATGGCTGGACCCCCAAATAATATTCCTTTACGTGATAAGGGGTATCTAGAGAGTGGGATAGGTTTAATAACTACCCTCACCCTAAAGCGTACCCTAACCCTAACCACTACCCTAACACTAACGCGTACCCTAATCCTAACCCGTACCCTAAACCGAGCCCTAACCCTAACACTAGCCCTAACCCTAACCCTAACCCATACCCTACGCTCTACACGAACCCCTCCCCGAACCCGTACCCTAAGCCGTACCCTAACCCTCACCCTAACCCTAACCCTAACCCTAAGCTACCCTTGACAGCTTCTGCCTCCAATAGATTTCCTAAGAACTAGTGTTTTAAGGAATAGGTTAAAAAGAGAATCCTAATGTGATTTCGTGATAATGGGTGTGTTCCTTATCTTCTCCTCGTGTCTAAACTCTTCTCCATGGCTGGACCCCTAAATAATATTCCTTTACGTGCTAAGGGGTATCTAGAGAGTGTGATAGGTTTAATAACTACTCCCACCCTAACGCGTACCCAAACCCTACCCCTACGCTAACCCTAACGCGTACCCTAATCCTAACCCGTACCCTAAACCGAGCCCTAAACCTAACACTAACCCTAACCCTAACCCTAACCCATACCCTACGCCCTACCCGAACCCCTCCCCGAACCCGTACCCTAAGCCATACCCTAACACTCACCCTAACCCTAACCCTAACCCTAAGCTACCCTTGACTGCTTCTGCCTCCAATAGATTTCCTAAGCACTAGTGTTTTAAGGAACAGGTTAAAAAGAGAATCATAATGTGATTTCGTGATAATGGGTGTGTTCCTTATCTTCTCCTAGTGTCTAAACTCTTCTCCATGGCTGGACCCCCAATAATATTCCAGTACGTGCTAAGGGGTATCTAGAGAGTGGGATAGGTTTAATAACTACCCTCACCCTAACGCGTACCCTAACCCTAACCCCTACCCTAACCCTAGCGCATACCCTAATCCTAACCCGTACCCTAAACCGAGCCCTAACCCTAACACTAGCCCTAACCCTAACCCTAACCCATACCCTACGCCCTACCCGAACCCCTCCCCGAACCCGTAACCTAAGCCGTACCCTAACCCTCACCCTAACCCTAACACTAACCCTAAGCTACCCTTGACGGCTTCTGCCTCCAATAGATTTCGTAAGCACTAGTGTTTTAAGGAACAGGTTAAAAAGAGAATCCTAATGTGATTTCGTGATAATGGGTGTGTTCCTTATCTTCTCCTAGTGTCTAAACTCTTCTCCATGGCTGGACCCCCAATAATATTCCTGTACGTGCTAAGGGGTATCTAGAGAGTGGGATAGGTTTAATAACTACCCTCACCCTAATGCGTACACTAACCCTAACCCCTAACCTAACCCTAACGCGTACCCTAATCCTAACCCGTACCCTAAACCGAGCCCTAACCCTAACACTAACCCTAACCCTAACCCTAACCCATACCCTACGCCCTACCCGAACCCCTCCCCGAACCCGTACCCTAAGCCGTACCATAACCCTCACCCTAACCCTAACCCTAACCCTAAGCTACCCTTGACGGCTTCTGCCTCCAATAGATTTCCTAAGCACTAGTGTTTTAAGGAACAGGTTAAAAAGAGAATCCTAATGTGATTTCTTGATAATGGGTGTGTTCCTTATCTTCTCCTCGTGTCTAAACTCTTCTCCATGGCTGGACCCCCAAATAATATTCCTTTACGTGCTAAGGGGTATCTAGAGAGTAGGATAGGTTTAATAACTACCCTCACCCTAACGCGTACCCTAAACCTAACCCCTACCCTAACCCTAACGCGTACCCTAATCCTAACCCGTACCCTAAACCGAGCCCTAAACCTAACACTAGCCCTAACCCTAACCCTAACCCATACCCTACGCCCTACCCGAACCCCTCCCCGAACCCGTACCCTAAGCCATACCCTAGCCCTCACCCTAACCCTAACACTAACCCTAAGCTACCCTTGACGGCTTCTGCCTCCAATAGATTTCCTAAGCACTAGTGTTTTAAGGAACAGGTTAAAAAGAGAATCCTAATGTGATTTCTTGATAATGGGTGTGTTCCTTATCTTCTCCTCGTGTCTAAACTCTTCTCCATGGCTGGACCCCCAAATAATATTCCTTTACGTGCTAAGGGTTATCTAGAGAGTGGGATAGGTTTAATAACTACCCTCACCCTAACGCGTTCCCTAACCCTAACCCCTACCCTAACCCTAACGCGTACCCTAATCCTAACCCGTACCCTAAACCGAGCCCTAACCCTAACACTAGCCCTAACCCTAACCCTAACCAATACCCTACGCCCTACCCGAACCCCTCCCCGAACCCGTACCCTAAGCCGTACCCTAACCCTCACCCTAACCCTAAGCTACCCTTGACTGCTTCTGCCTCCAATAGATTTCCTAAGCACTAGTGTTTTAAGGAACAGTTTAAAAAGAGAATCATATTGTGATTTCTTGATAATGGGTGTGTTCCTTATCTTCTCCTAGTGTCTAAACTCTTCTCCATGGCTGGACCCCCAAATAATATTCCTTTACGTGCTAAGGGGTATCTAGAGAGTGGGATAGGTTTAATAACTACCCTCACCCTAAAGCGTACCCTAACCCTAACCACTACCCTAACACTAATGCGTACCCTAATCCTAACCCGTACCCTAAACCGAGCCCTAACCCTAACACTAGCCCTAACCCTAACCCTAACCCATACCCTACGCTCTACACGAACCCCTCCCCGAACCCGTACCCTAAGCCGTACCCTAACCCTCACCCTAACCCTAACCCTAACCCTAAGCTACCCTTGACTGCTTCTGCCTCCAATAGATTTCCTAAGCACTAGTGTTTTAAGGAATAGGTTAAAAAGAGAATCCTAATGTGATTTCGTGATAATGGGTGTGTTCCTTATCTTCTCCTCGTGTCTAAACTCTTCTCCATGGATGGACCCCTAAATAATATTCCTTTACGTGCTAAGGGGTATCTAGAGAGTGTGATAGGTTTAATAACTACTCCCACCCTAACGCGTACCCTAACCCTACCCCTACGCTAACCCTAACGCGTACCCTAATCCTAACCCGTACCCTAAACCGAGCCCTAAACCTAACACTAACCCTAACCCATACCCTACGCCCTACCCGAACCCCTCCCCGAACCCGTACCCTAAGCCATACCCTAACCCTCACCCTAACCCTAACCCTAACCCTAAGCTACCCTTGACTGCTTCTGCCTCCAATAGATTTCCTAAGCACTAGTGTTTTAAGGAATAGGTTAAAAAGAGAATCCTAATGTGATTTCGTGATAATGGGTGTGTTCCTTATCTTCTCCTCGTGTCTAAACTCTTCTCCATGGCTGGACCCCCAAATAATATTCCTTTACGTGCTAAGGGGTATCTAGAGAGTGTGATAGGTTTAATAACTACTCCCACCCTAATGCGTACCCTAACCCTACCCGTACGCTAACCCTAACGCGTACCCTAATCCTAACCCGTACCCTAAACCGAGCCCTAAACCTAACACTAACCCTAACCCATACCCTACGCCCTACCCGAACCCATCCCCGAACCCGTACCCTAAGCCGTACCCTAACCCTCACCCTAACCCTAAGCTACCCTTGACTGCTTCTGCCTCCAATAGATTTCCTAAGCACTAGTGTTTTAAGGAACAGGTTAAAAAGAGAATCCTAATATGATTTCTTGATAATGGGTGTGTTCCTTAACTTCTCCTAGTGTCTAAACTCTTCTCCATGGCTGGACCCCCAAATAATATTCCTTTACGTGCTAAGGGGTATCTAGAGAGTGGGATAGGTTTAATAACTAACCTCACCCTATCGCGTACCCTAACCCTAACCCCTACCCTAACACTAACGCGTACCCTAATCCTAACCCGTACCCTAAACCGAGCCCTAACCCTAACACTAACCCTAACCCTAACCCTAAACCATACCCTACGCCCTACCCGAACCCCTCCCCGAACCCGTACCCTAAGCCGTACCCTAACCCTCACCCTCACCCTAAACCTAACCCTAAGCTACCCTTGACGGCTACTGCCTCCAATAGATTTCCTAAGCACTAGTGTTTTAAGGAACAGGTTAAAAAGAGAATCCTAATGTGATTTCTTGATAATGGGTGTGTTCCTTATCTTCTCCTAGTGTCTAAACTCTTCTCCATGGCTGGACCCCCAAATAATATTACTTTACGTGCTAAGGGGTATCTAGAGAGTGGGATACGTTTAATAACTACCCTCACCCTAAAGCGTACCCTAACCCTAACCACTACCCTAACACTAACGCGTACCCTAATCCTAACCCGTACCCTTAACCGAGCCCTAACCCTAACACTAACCCTAACCCTAACCCTAACCCATAGCCTACGCCCTACCCGAACCCCTCCCCGAACCCGTACCCTAAGTCGTACCCTAACCCTCACCCTAACCCTAACCCTAACCCTAAGCTACCCTTGACTGCTTCTTACTCCAATAGATTTCCTAAGCACTAGTGTTTTAAGGAACAGGTTAAAAAGAGAATCCTAATGTGATTTCTTGATAATGGGTGTGTTCCTTATCTTCTCCTCGTGTCTAAACTCTTCTCCATGGCTGGACCCCCAAATAATATTCCTTTACGTGCTAAGGGGTATCTAGAGAGTGGGATAGGTTTAATAACTACCCTCACCCTAACGCGTACCCTAACCCTAACCCCTACCCTAACCCTAACGCGTACCCTAATCCTAACCCGTACCCTAAACCGAGCCCTAACCCTAACACTAGCCCTAACCCTAACCCTAACCCATACCCTACGCTCTACACGAACCCCTCCCCGAACCCGTACCCTAAGCCGTACCCTAACCCTCACCCTAACCCTAACCCTAACCCTAAGCTACCCTTGACAGCTTCTGCCTCCAATAGATTTCCTAAGAACTAGTGTTTTAAGGAATAGGTTAAAAAGAGAATCCTAATGTGATTTCGTGATAATGGGTGTGTTCCTTATCTTCTCCTCGTGTCTAAACTCTTCTCCATGGCTGGACCCCTAAATAATATTCCTTTACGTGCTAAGGGGTATCTAGAGAGTGTGATAGGTTTAATAACTACTCCCACCCTAACGCGTACCCAAACCCTACCCCTACGCTAACCCTAACGCGTACCCTAATCCTAACCCGTACCCTAAACCGAGCCCTAACCCTAACACTAACCCTAACCCTAACCCTAACCCATACCCTACGCCCTACCCGAACCCCTCCCCGAACCCGTAACCTAAGCCGTACCCTAACCCTCACCCTAACCCTAACACTAACCCTAAGCTACCCTTGACGGCTTCTGCCTCCAATAGATTTCGTAAGCACTAGTGTTTTAAGGAACAGGTTAAAAAGAGAATCCTAATGTGATTTCGTGATAATGGGTGTGTTCCTTATCTTCTCCTAGTGTCTAAACTCTTCTCCATGGCTGGACCCCCAATAATATTCCTGTACGTGCTAAGGGGTATCTAGAGAGTGGGATAGGTTTAATAACTACCCTCACCCTAATGCGTACACTAACCCTAACCCCTAACCTAACCCTAACGCGTACCCTAATCCTAACCCGTACCCTAAACCGAGCCCTAACCCTAACACTAACCCTAACCCTAACCCTAACCCATACCCTACGCCCTACCCGAACCCCTCCCCGAACCCGTACCCTAAGCCGTACCATAACCCTCACCCTAACCCTAACCCTAACCCTAAGCTACCCTTGACGGCTTCTGCCTCCAATAGATTTCCTAAGCACTAGTGTTTTAAGGAACAGGTTAAAAAGAGAATCCTAATGTGATTTCTTGATAATGGGTGTGTTCCTTATCTTCTCCTCGTGTCTAAACTCTTCTCCATGGCTGGACCCCCAAATAATATTCCTTTACGTGCTAAGGGGTATCTAGAGAGTAGGATAGGTTTAATAACTACCCTCACCCTAACGCGTACCCTAAACCTAACCCCTACCCTAACCCTAACGCGTACCCTAATCCTAACCCGTACCCTAAACCGAGCCCTAAACCTAACACTAGCCCTAACCCTAACCCTAACCCATACCCTACGCCCTACCCGAACCCCTCCCCGAACCCGTACCCTAAGCCATACCCTAGCCCTCACCCTAACCCTAACACTAACCCTAAGCTACCCTTGACGGCTTCTGCCTCCAATAGATTTCCTAAGCACTAGTGTTTTAAGGAACAGGTTAAAAAGAGAATCCTAATGTGATTTCTTGATAATGGGTGTGTTCCTTATCTTCTCCTCGTGTCTAAACTCTTCTCCATGGCTGGACCCCCAAATAATATTCCTTTACGTGCTAAGGGTTATCTAGAGAGTGGGATAGGTTTAATAACTACCCTCACCCTAACGCGTTCCCTAACCCTAACCCCTACCCTAACCCTAACGCGTACCCTAATCCTAACCCGTACCCTAAACCGAGCCCTAACCCTAACACTAGCCCTAACCCTAACCCTAACCAATACCCTACGCCCTACCCGAACCCCTCCCCGAACCCGTACCCTAAGCCGTACCCTAACCCTCACCCTAACCCTAAGCTACCCTTGACTGCTTCTGCCTCCAATAGATTTCCTAAGCACTAGTGTTTTAAGGAACAGTTTAAAAAGAGAATCATATTGTGATTTCTTGATAATGGGTGTGTTCCTTATCTTCTCCTAGTGTCTAAACTCTTCTCCATGGCTGGACCCCCAAATAATATTCCTTTACGTGCTAAGGGGTATCTAGAGAGTGGGATAGGTTTAATAACTACCCTCACCCTAAAGCGTACCCTAACCCTAACCACTACCCTAACACTAATGCGTACCCTAATCCTAACCCGTACCCTAAACCGAGCCCTAACCCTAACACTAGCCCTAACCCTAACCCTAACCCATACCCTACGCTCTACACGAACCCCTCCCCGAACCCGTACCCTAAGCCGTACCCTAACCCTCACCCTAACCCTAACCCTAACCCTAAGCTACCCTTGACTGCTTCTGCCTCCAATAGATTTCCTAAGCACTAGTGTTTTAAGGAATAGGTTAAAAAGAGAATCCTAATGTGATTTCGTGATAATGGGTGTGTTCCTTATCTTCTCCTCGTGTCTAAACTCTTCTCCATGGCTGGACCCCTAAATAATATTCCTTTACGTGCTAAGGGGTATCTAGAGAGTGTGATAGGTTTAATAACTACTCCCACCCTAACGCGTACCCTAACCCTACCCCTACGCTAACCCTAACGCGTACCCTAATCCTAACCCGTACCCTAAACCGAGCCCTAAACCTAACACTAACCCTAACCCATACCCTACGCCCTACCCGAACCCCTCCCCGAACCCGTACCCTAAGCCATACCCTAACCCTCACCCTAACCCTAACCCTAACCCTAAGCTACCCTTGACTGCTTCTGCCTCCAATAGATTTCCTAAGCACTAGTGTTTTAAGGAATAGGTTAAAAAGAGAATCCTAATGTGATTTCGTGATAATGGGTGTGTTCCTTATCTTCTCCTCGTGTCTAAACTCTTCTCCATGGCTGGACCCCCAAATAATATTCCTTTACGTGCTAAGGGGTATCTAGAGAGTGTGATAGGTTTAATAACTACTCCCACCCTAATGCGTACCCTAACCCTACCCGTACGCTAACCCTAACGCGTACCCTAATCCTAACCCGTACCCTAAACCGAGCCCTAAACCTAACACTAACCCTAACCCATACCCTACGCCCTACCCGAACCCATCCCCGAACCCGTACCCTAAGCCGTACCCTAACCCTCACCCTAACCCTAAGCTACCCTTGACTGCTTCTGCCTCCAATAGATTTCCTAAGCACTAGTGTTTTAAGGAACAGGTTAAAAAGAGAATCCTAATATGATTTCTTGATAATGGGTGTGTTCCTTAACTTCTCCTAGTGTCTAAACTCTTCTCCATGGCTGGACCCCCAAATAATATTCCTTTACGTGCTAAGGGGTATCTAGAGAGTGGGATAGGTTTAATAACTAACCTCACCCTATCGCGTACCCTAACCCTAACCCCTACCCTAACACTAACGCGTACCCTAATCCTAACCCGTACCCTAAACCGAGCCCTAACCCTAACACTAACCCTAACCCTAACCCTAAACCATACCCTACGCCCTACCCGAACCCCTCCCCGAACCCGTACCCTAAGCCGTACCCTAACCCTCACCCTCACCCTAAACCTAACCCTAAGCTACCCTTGACGGCTACTGCCTCCAATAGATTTCCTAAGCACTAGTGTTTTAAGGAACAGGTTAAAAAGAGAATCCTAATGTGATTTCTTGATAATGGGTGTGTTCCTTATCTTCTCCTAGTGTCTAAACTCTTCTCCATGGCTGGACCCCCAAATAATATTACTTTACGTGCTAAGGGGTATCTAGAGAGTGGGATACGTTTAATAACTACCCTCACCCTAAAGCGTACCCTAACCCTAACCACTACCCTAACACTAACGCGTACCCTAATCCTAACCCGTACCCTTAACCGAGCCCTAACCCTAACACTAACCCTAACCCTAACCCTAACCCATAGCCTACGCCCTACCCGAACCCCTCCCCGAACCCGTACCCTAAGTCGTACCCTAACCCTCACCCTAACCCTAACCCTAACCCTAAGCTACCCTTGACTGCTTCTTACTCCAATAGATTTCCTAAGCACTAGTGTTTTAAGGAACAGGTTAAAAAGAGAATCCTAATGTGATTTCTTGATAATGGGTGTGTTCCTTATCTTCTCCTCGTGTCTAAACTCTTCTCCATGGCTGGACCCCCAAATAATATTCCTTTACGTGCTAAGGGGTATCTAGAGAGTGGGATAGGTTTAATAACTACCCTCACCCTAACGCGTACCCTAACCCTAACCCCTACCCTAACCCTAACGCGTACCCTAATCCTAACCCGTACCCTAAACCGAGCCCTAAACCTAACACTAGCCCTAACCCTAACCCTAACCCGTACCCTACGCCCTACCCGAACCCCTCCCCGAACCCGTAACCTAAGCCGTACCCTAACCCTCACCCTAACCCTAACCCTAACCCTAAGCTACCCTTGACTGCTTCTGCCTACAATAGATTTCCTAAGCACTAGTGTTTTAAGGAACAGGTTAAAAATAGAATCCTAATGTGATTTCGTGATAATGGGTGTGTTCCTTATCTTCTCCTCGTGTCTAAACTCTTCTCCATGGCTGGACCCCCAAATAATATTCCTTTATGTGCTAAGGGGTATCTAGAGAGTGTGATAGGTTTAATAACTACCCTCACCCTAACACGTACCCTAACCCTAACCCCTACCCTAACCCTAACGCGTACCCTAATCCTAACCCGTACCCTAAACCGAGCCCTAACCATAACACTAACCCTAACCCTAACCCTAACCCATACCCTATGCCCTACCCGAACCCCTCCCCGAACCCGTACCCTAAGCCATACCCTAGCCCTCACCCTAACCCTAACACTAACCCTAAGCTACCCTTGACTGCTTCTGCCTCCAATAGATTTCCTAAGCACTAGTGTTTTAAGGAACAGTTTAAAAAGAGAATCATATTGTGATTTCTTGATAATGGGTGTGTTCCTTATCTTCTCCTAGTGTCTAAACTCTTCTCCATGGCTGGACCCCCAAATAATATTCCTTTACGTGCTAAGGGGTATCTAGAGAGTGGGATAGGTTTAATAACTACCCTCACCCTAAAGCGTACCCTAACCCTAACCACTACCCTAACACTAAAGCGTACCCTAATCCTAACCCGTACCCTAAACCGAGCCCTAACCCTAACACTAACCCTAACCCTAACCCTAACCCATACCCTACGCCCTACCCGAACCCCTCCCCGAACCCGTACCCTAAGCCGTACCCTAACCCTCACCCTAACCCTAACCCTAACCCTAAGCTACCCTTGACTGCTTCTGCCTCCAATAGATTTCCTAAGCACTAGTGTTTTAAGGAACAGGTTAAAAAGAGAATCCTAATGTGATTTCTTGATAATGGGTGTGTTCCTTATCTTCTCCTCGTGTCTAAACTCTTCTCCATGGCTGGACCCCCAAATAATATTCCTTTACGTGCTAAGGGGTATCTAGAGAGTAGGATAGATTTAATAACTACCCTCACCCTAACGCGTACCCTAACCCTAACCCCTACCCTAACCCTAACGCGTACCCTAATCCTAACCCGTACCCTAAACCGAGCCCTAACCCTAACCCTTGCCCTAACCCTAACCCTAACCCATACCCTACGCCCTACCCGAACCCCTCCCCGAACCCGTACAGTAAGCCGTACCCTAACCCTCACCCTAACCCTAACCCTAACCCTAAGCTACCCTTGATTGCTTCTGCCACCAATAGATTTCCTAAGCACTAGTGTTTTAAGGAACAGGTTAAAAAGATAATCCTAATGTGATTTCGTGATAATGGGTGTGTTCCTTATCTTCTCCTAGTGTCTAAACTATTCTCCATGGCTGGATCCCCAATAATATTCCTGTACGTGCTAAGGGGTATCTAGAGAGTGGGATAGGTTTAATAACTACCCTCACCGTAACACGTACCCTAACCCTAACCCCTACCCTAACCCTAACGCGTACCCTAATCCTAACCCGTACCCTAAACCGAGCCCTAACCATAACACTAACCCTAACCCTAAACCTAACCCATACCCTATGCCCTACCCGAACCCCTCCCCGAACCCGTACCCTAAGCCATACCCTAGCCCTCACCCTAACCCTAACCCTAACCCTAAGCTACCCTTGACTGCTTCTGCCTCCAATAGATTTCCTAAGCACTAGTGTTTTAAGGAACAGTTTAAAAAGAGAATCATATTGTGATTTCTTGATAATGGGTGTGTTCCTTATCTTCTCCTAGTGTCTAAACTCTTCTCCATGGCTGGACCCCCAAATAATATTCCTTTACGTGCTAAGGGGTATCTAGAGAGTGGGATAGGTTTAATAACAACCCTCACCCTAAAGCGTACCCTAACCCTAACCACTACCCTAACACTAACGCGTACCCTAATCCTAACCCGTACCCTAAACCGAGCCCTAACCCTAACACTAACCCTAACCCTAACCCATACCCTACGCCCTACCCGAACCCCTCCCCGAACCCGTACTCTAAGCCGTACCCTAACCCTCACCCTAACCCTAACCCTAACCCTAAGCTACCCTTGACTGCTTCTGCCTCCAATAGATTTCCTAAGCACTAGTGTTTTAAGGAACAGGTTAAAAAGAGAATCCTAATGTGATTTCTTGATAATGGGTGTGTTCCTTATCTTCTCCTCGTGTCTAAACTCTTCTCCATGGCTGGACCCCCAAATAATATTCCTTTACGTGCTAAGGGGTATCTAGAGAGTAGGATAGATTTAATAACTACCCTCACCCTAACGCGTACCCTAACCCTAACCCCTACCCTAACCCTAACGCGTACCCTAATCCTAACCCGTACCCTAAACCGAGCCCTAACCCTAACCCTTGCCCTAACCCTAACCCTAACCCATACCCTACGCCCTACCCGAACCCCTCCCCGAACCCGTACAGTAAGCCGTACCCTAACCCTCACCCTAACCCTAACCCTAACCCTAAGCTACCCTTGATTGCTTCTGCCACCAATAGATTTCCTAAGCACTAGTGTTTTAAGGAACAGGTTAAAAAGATAATCCTAATGTGATTTCGTGATAATGGGTGTGTTCCTTATCTTCTCCTAGTGTCTAAACTATTCTCCATGGCTGGATCCCCAATAATATTCCTGTACGTGCTAAGGGGTATCTAGAGAGTGTGATAGGTTTAATAACTACCCTCACCCTAACGCGTACACTAACCCTAACCCCTACCCTAACCCTAACGCGTACCCTAATCCTAACCCGTACCCTAAACCGAGCCCTAACCCTAACACTAACCCTAACCCTAACCCTAACCCATACCCTATGCCCTACCCGAACCCCTCCCCAAACCCGTACCCTAAGCCGTACCCTAACCCTCACCCTAACCCTAACCCTAAGCTACCCTTGATGGCTTCTGCCTCCAATAGATTTCCTAAGCACTAGTGTTTTAAGGAACAGGTTAAAAAGAGAATCCTAATGTGATTTCGTGATAATGGGTGTGTTCCTTATCTTCTCCTAGTGTCTAAACTCTTCTCCATGGCTGGACCCCCAAATAATATTCCTTTACGTGCTAAGGGGTATCTAGAGAGTGGGATAGGTTTAATAACTACCCTCACCCTAAAGCGTACCCTTACCCTAACCACTACCCTAAGACTAACGCGTACCCTAATCCTAACCCGTACCCTTAACCGAGCCCTAACCCTAACACTAACCCTAACCTTAACCCTAACCCATACACTACGCCCTACCCGAACCCCTCCCCGAACCCGTACCCTAAGCCGTACCCTAACCCTCACCCTAACCCTAACCCTAACCCTAAGCTACCCTTGACTGCTTCTTCCTCCAATAGATTTCCTAAGCACTAGTGTTTTAAGGAACAGGTTAAAAAGAGAATCCTAATGTGATTTCTTGATAATGGGTGTGTTCCTTATCTTCTCCTCGTGTCTAAACTCTTCTCCATGGCTGGACCCCCAAATAATATTCCTTTACGTGCTAAGTGGTATCTAGAGAGTGGGATAGGTTTAATAACTACCCTCACCCTAACGCGTACCCTAACCCTAACCCCTACCCTAACCCTAACGCGTACCCTAATCCTAACCCGTACCCTAAACCGAGCCCTAACCCTAACACTAGCCCTAACCCTAACCCTAACCAATACCTACGCCCTACCCGAACCCCTCCCCGAACCCGTACCCTAAGCCGTACCCTAACCCTCACCCTAACCTTAAGCTACCCTTGACTGCTTCTGCCTCCAATAGATTTCCTAAGCACTAGTGTTTTAAGGAACAGGTTAAAAAGAGAATCCTAATGTGATTTCTTGATAATGGGTGTGTTCCTTATCTTCTCCTAGTGTCTAAACTCTTCTCCATGGCTGGACCCCCAAATAATATTCCTTTACGTGCTAAGGGGTATCTAGAGAGTGGGATAGGTTTAATAACTAACCTCACCCTATCGCGTACCCTAACCCTAACCCCTACCCTAACACTAACGCGTACCCTAATCCTAACCCGTACCCTAAACCGAGCCCTAACCCTAACACTAACCCTAACCCTAACCCTAACCCATAACCTACGCCCTACCCGAACCCCTCCCCGAACCCGTACCCTAAGCCGTACCCTAACCCTCACCCTAACCCTAACCCTAACCCTAAGCTACCCTTGACGGCTTCTGCCTCCAATAGATTTCCTAAGCACTAGTGTTTTAAAGAACAGGTTAAAAAGAGAATCCTAATGTGATTTCTTGATAATGGGTGTGTTCCTTATCTTCTCCTAGTGTCTAAACTCTTCTCCATGGCTGGACCCCCAAATAATATTACTTTACGTGCTAAGGGGTATCTAGAGAGTGGGATAGGTTTAATAACTACCCTCACCCTAAAGCGTACCCTAACCCTAACCACTACCCTAACACTAACGCGTACCCTAATCCTAACCCGTACCCTTAACCGAGCCCTAACCCTAACACTAACCCTAACCCTTACCCTAACCCATACCCTACGCCCTACCCGAACCCCTCCCCGAACCCGTACCCTAAGTCGTACCCTAACCCTCACAATAACCCTAACCCTAACCCTAAGCTACCCTTGACTGCTTCTTCCTCCAATAGATTTCCTAAGCACTAGTGTTTTAAGGAACAGGTTAAAAAGAGAATCCTAATGTGATTTCTTGATAATGGGTGTGTTCCTTATCTTCTCCTCGTGTCTCAACACTTCTCCATGGCTGGACCCCCAAATAATATTCCTTTAAGTGCTAAGGGGTATCTAGAGAGTGGGATAGGTTTAATAACTACCCTCAACCTAACGCGTACCCTAACCCTAACCCCTACCCTAACCCTAACGCGTACCCTAATCCTAACCCGTACCCTAAACCGAGCCCTAAACCTAACACTAGCCCTAACCCTAACCCTAACCCATACCCTACGCCCTACCCGAATCCCTCCCCGAACCCATACCCTAAGCCGTACCCTAACCCTCACCCTAACCCTAACACTAACCCTAAGCTACCCTTGACTGCTTCTGCCTCCAATAGATTTCCTAAGCACTAGTGTTTTAAGGAACAGGTTAAAAAGAGAATCCTAATGTGATTTCGTGATAATGGGTGTGTTCCTTATCTTCTCCTCGTGTCTAAACTCTTCTCCATGGCTGGACCCCCAAATAATATACCTTTATGTGCTAAGGGGTATCTAGAGATTGTGATAGGTTTAATAACTACCCTCACCCTAACACGTACCCTAACCCTAACCCCTACCCTAACCCTAACGCGTACCCTAATCCTAACCCGTACCCTAAACCGAGCCCTAACCATAACACTAACCCTAACCCTAACCCTAAACCATACCCTACGCCCTACACGAACCCCTCCCCGAACCCGTACCCTAAGCCATACCCTAGCCCTCACCCTAACCCTAACCCTAACCCTAAGCTACCCTTGACTGCTTCTGCCTCCAATAGATTTCCTAAGCACTAGTGTTTTAAGGAACAGGTTAAAAAGAGAATCCTAATGTGATTTCGTGATAATGGGTGTGTTCCTTATCTTCTCCTAGTGTCTAAACTCTTCTCCATGGCTGGACCCCCAAATAATATTCCTTTACGTGCTAAGGGGTATCTAGAGAGTGGGATAGGTTTAATAACTACCCTCACCCTAACGCGTACCCTAACCCTAACCCCTACCCTAACCCTAACGCGTACCCTAATCCTAACCCGTACCCTAAACCGAGCCCTAACCCTAACACTAACTCTAACCCTAACCCTAACCCATACCCTACGCCCTACCCGAACCCCTCCCTGAACCCGTACCCTAAACCGTACCCTAACCCTCACCCTAACCCTAACCCTAACCCTAAGCTACCCTTGACGGCTTCTGCCTCCAATAGATTTCCTAAGCACTAGTGTTTTAAGGAACATGTTAAAAAGAGAATCCTAATGTGATTTCTTGATAATGGGTGTGTTCCTTATCTTCTCCTAGTGTCTAAACTCTTCTCCATGGCTGGACCCCCAAATAATATTCCTTTACGTGCTAAGGGGTATCTAGAGAGTGGGATAGGTTTAATAACTAACCTCACCCTATCGCATACCCTAACCCTAACCCCTACCCTAACCCTAACGCGTACCCTAATCCTAACCCGTACCCTAAACCAAGCCCTAACCCTAACACTAACCCTAAACCTTACCCTAACCCATACCCTACGCCCTACCCGAACCCCTCCCCGAACCCGTACCCTAAGTCGTACCCTAACCCTCACCCTAACCCTAACCCTAACCCTAAGCTACCCTTGACTGCTTCTTCCTCCAATAGATTTCCTAAGCACTAGTGTTTTAAGGAACATGTTAAAAGGAGAATCCTAATGTGATTTCTTGATAATGGGTGTGTTCCTTATCTTCTCCTCGTGTCTAAACACTTCTCCATGGCTGGACCCCCAAATAATATTCCTTTAAGTGCTAAGGGGTATCTAGAGAGTGGGATAGGTTTAATAACTACCCTCACCCTAACGCGTACCCTAACCCTAACCCCTACCCTAACCCTAACGCGTACCCTAATCCTAACCCGTACCCTAAACCGAGCCCTAAACCTAACACTAGCCCTAACCCTAACCCTAACCCATACCCTACGCCCTACCCGAACCCCTCCCCGAACCCGTAACCTAAGCCGTACCCTAACCCTCACCCTAACCCTAACCCTAACCCTAAGCTACCCTTGACTGCTTCTGCCTCCAATAGATTTCCTAAGCACTAGTGTTTTAAGGAACAGGTTAAAAAGAGAATCCTAATGTGATTTCGTGATAATGGGTGTGTTCCTTATCTTCTCCTCGTGTCTAAACTCTTCTCCATGGCTGGACCCCCAAATAATATTCCTTTATGTGCTAAGGGGTATCTAGAGAGTGTGATAGGTTTAATAACTACCCTCACACTAACACGTACCCTAACCCTAACCCCTACCCTAACCCTAACGCGTACCCTAATCCTAACCCGTACCCTAAACCGAGCCCTAACCATAACACTAACCCTAACCCTAACCCTAACCCATACCCTACGCCCTACCCGAACCCCTCCCCGAAACCGTACCCTAAGCCATACCCTAGCCCTCACCCTAACCCTAACCCTAACCCTAAGCTACCCTTGACTGCTTCTGCCTCCAATAGATTTCCTAAGCACTAGTGTTTTAAGGACCAGGTTAAAAAGAGAATCCTAATGTGATTTCGTGATAATGGGTGTGTTCCTTATCTTCTCCTAGTGTCTAAACTCTTCTCCATGGCTGGACCCCCAAATAATATTCCTTTACGTGCTAAGGGGTATCTAGAGAATGGGATAGGTTTAATAACTACCCTCACCCTAACGCATACCCTAACCCTAACCCCTACCCTAACCCTAACGCGTACCCTAATCCTAACCCGTACCCTAAACCGAGCCCTAACCCTAACACTAACTCTAACCCTAACCCTAACCCATACCCTACGCCCTACCCGAACCCCTCCCTGAACCCATACCCTAAACCATACCCTAACCCTCACCCTAACCCTAACCCTAACCCTAAGCTACCCTTGACGGCTTCTGCCTCCAATAGATTTCCTAAGCACTAGTGTTTTAAGGAACAGGTTAAAAAGAGAATCCTAATGTGATTTCTTGATAATGGGTGTGTTCATTATCTTCTCCTCGTGTCTAAACTCTTCTCCATGGCTGGACCCCCAAATAATATTCCTTTACGTGCTAAGGGGTATCTAGAGAGTGGGATAGGTTTAATAACTACCCTCACCCTAACGCGTTCCCTAACCCTAACCCCTACCCTAACCCTAACGCGTACCCTAATCCTAACCCGTACCCTAAACCGAGCCCTAACCCTAACACTAGCCCTAACCCTAACCCTAACCCATACCCTACGCCCTACCCGAACCCCTCCCCGAACCCGTACCCTAAGCCGTACCCTAACCCTCACCCTAACCCTAACCCTAACCCTAAGCTACCCTTGACTGCTTCTGCCTCCAATCGATTTGCTAAGCACTAGTGTTTTAAGGAACAGGTTAAAAAGAGAATCCTAATGTGATTTCTTGATAATGGGTGTGTTCCTTATCTTCTCCTATTGTCTAAACTCTTCTCCATGGCTGGACCACCAAATAATATTCCTTTACGTGCTAAGGGGTATCTACAGAGTGGGATAGGTTTAATAACTAACCTCACCCTATCGCGTACCCTAACCCTAACCCCTACCCTAACACTAACACGTACCCTAATCCTAACCCGTACCCTAAACCGAGCCCTAACCCTAACACTAAACCTAACCCTAACCCTAACCCATACCCTACGCCCTACCCGAACCCCTCCCCGAACCCGTACCCTAAGCCATACCCTAACCCTCACCCTAACCCTAACCCTAACCCTAAGCTACCCTTGACTGCTTCTGCCTCCAATAGATTTCCTAAGCACTAGTGTTTTAAGGAACAGGTGAAAAAGAGAATCCTAATGTGATTTCTTGATAATGGGTGTGTTCCTTATCTTCTCCTCGTGCCTAAACTCTTCTCCATGGTTGGACCCCCAAATAATATTCCTTTACGTGCTAAGGGGTTTCTACAGAGTGTGATAGGTTTAATAACTACCCGCACCCTAATGCGTACCCTAACCCTAACCCCTACACTAACCCTAACGCGTACCCTAATCCGAACCCATACCCTAAACCGAGCCCTAACCCTAACACTAGCCCTAACCCTATACCTAACCCATACCCTACGCCGTACACGAACCCCTCCCCGAACCCGTACCCTAAGCCATACCCTAACCCTCACCCTAACCCTAACCCTAACCCTAAGCTACCCTTGACTGCTTCTGCCTCCAATAGATTTCCTAAGCACTAGTGTTTTAAGGAACAGGTTAAAAAGAGAATCCTAATGTGATTTCGTGATAATGGGTGTGTTCCTTATCTTCTCCTAGTGTCTAAACTCTTCTCTATGGCTGGACCCCCATTAATATTCCTTTACGTGCTAAGGGGTATCTAGAGAGTGGGATAGGTTTAATAACTACCCTCAACCTAACGCGTACACTAACCCTAACCCCTACCCTAAACCTAACGCGTACCCTAATCCTAACCCGTACCCTAAACCGAGCCCTAACCCTAACACTAACCCTAACCCTAACCCTAACCCATACCCTACGCCCTACCCGAACCCCTCCCCGAACCCGTACCCTAAGCCGTACCCTAACCCTCACCCTAACCCTAACCCTAACCCTAAGTTACCCTTGACTGCTTCTGCCTCCAATAGATTTCCTAAGCACTAGTGTTTTAAGGAACAGGTTAAAAAGAGAATCCTAATGTGATTTCTTGATAATGGGTGTGTTCCTTATCTTCTGCTAGTGTCTAAACTCTTCTCCATGGCTGGACCCCCAAATAATATTCCTTTACGTGCTAAGGGGTATCTAGAGAGTGGGATAGGTTTAATAACTACCCTCACCCTAACGCGTACCCTAACCCTAACCCCTACCCTAACCCTAGCGCGTACCCTAATCCTAACCCGTACCCTAAACCGAGCCCTAACCCTAACACTAGCCCTAACCATAACCCTAACCAATACCCTACGCCCTACCCGAACCCCTCCCCGAACCCGTACCCTAAGCCGTACCCTAACCCTCACCCTAACCCTAACCCTAACCCTAAGCTACCCTTGACTGCTTCTGCCTCCAATATATTTCCTAAGCACTAGTGTTTTAAGGAACAGTTTAAAAAGAGAATCATATTGTGATTTCTTGATAATGGGTGTGTTCCTTATCTTCTCCTAGTGTCTAAACTCTTCTCCATGGCTGGACCCCCAAATAATATTCCTTTACGTGCTAAGGGGTATCTAGAGAGTGGGATAGGTTTAATAACTACCCTCACCCTAAAGCGTACCCTAACCCTAACCACTACCCTAACACTAACGCGTACCCTAATCCTAACCCGTACCCTAAACCGAGCCCTAACCCTAACACTAAACCTAACCCTAACCCTAACCCATACCCTACGCCCTACCCGAACCCCTCCCCGAACCCGTACCCTAAGCCGTACCCTAACCCTCACCCTAACCCTAACCCTAACCCTAAGCTACCCTTGACTGCTTCTGCCTCCAATAGATTTCCTAAGCACTAGTGTTTTAAGGAACAGGTTAAAAAGAGAATCCTAATGTGATTTCTTGATAATGGGTGTGTTCCTTATCTTCTCCTCGTGTCTAAACTCTTCTCCATGGCCGGACCCCCAAAATAATATTCCTTTACGTGCTAAGGGGTATCTAGAGAGTGGGATAGATTTAATAACTACCCTCACCCTAACGCGTATCCTAACCCTAACCCCTACCCTAACCCTAACGCGTACCCTAATCCTAACCCGTACCCTAAACCGAGCCCTAACCCTAACCCTTGCCCTAACCCTAGCCCTAACCCATACCCTACGCCCTACCCGAACCCCTCCCCCAACCCGTACCCTAAGCCGTACCCTAACCCTCACCCTAACCCTAACCCTAACTCTAAGCTACCCTTGACTGCTTCTGCCTCCAATAGATTTCCTAAGCACTAGTGTTTTAAGGAACAGGTTAAAAAGAGAATCCTAATATGATTTCTTGATAATGGGTGTGTTCCTTATCTTCTCCTAGTGTCTAAACTCTTCTCCATGGCTGGACCACCAAATAATATTCCTTTACTTGCTAAGGGGTATCTACAGAGTGGGATAGGTTTAATAACTAACCTCACCCTATCGCGTACCCTAACCCTAACCCCTACCCTAACATTAACACGTACCCTAATCCTAACCCGTACCCTAAACCGAGCCCTAACCCTAACACTAAACCTAACCCTAACCCTAACCCATACCCTACGCCCTACCCGAACCCCTCCCCGAACCCGTACCCTAAGCCATACCCTAACCCTCACCCTCACCCTAACCCTAACCCTAAGCTACCCTTGACTGCTTCTGCCTCCAATAGATTTCCTAAGCACTAGTGTTTTAAGGAACAGGTGAAAAAGAGAATCCTAATGTGATTTCTTGATAATGGGTGTGTTCCTTATCTTCTCCTCGTGTCTAAACTCTTCTCCGTGGTTGGACCCCCAAATAATATTCCTTTACGTGCTAAGGGGTTTCTAGAGAGTGTGATAGGTTTAATAACTACCCGCACCCTAATGCGTAACCTAACCCTAACCCCTACCCTAACCCTAACGCTTACCCTAATCCGAACCCATACCCTAAACCGAGCCCTAACACTAACACTAGCCCTAACCCTATACCTAACCCATACCCTACGCCCTACCCGAACCCCTCCCCGAACCCGTACCCTAAGCCATACCCTAACCCTCACCCTAACCCTAACCCTAACCCTAAGCTACCCTTGACTGCTTCTGCCTCCAATAGATTTCCTAAGCACTAGTGTTTTAAGGAACAGGTTAAAAAGAGAATCCTAATGTGATTTCCTGATAATGGGTGTGTTCCTTATCTTCTCCTAGTGTCTAAACTCTTCTCCATGGCTGGACCCCCATTAATATTCCTTTACGTGCTAAGGGGTATCTAGAGAGTGGGATAGGTTTAATAACTAACCTCACCCTAACGCGTACACTAACCCTAACCCCTACCCTAACCCTAACGCGTACCCTAATCCTAACCCGTACCCTAAACCGATCCCTAACCCTAACACTAACCCTAACCCTAACCCTAACCCATACCCTACGCCCTACCCGAACCCCTCCTCGAACCCGTACCCTAAGCCGTACCCTAACTCTCACCCTAACCCTAACCCTAACCCTAAGCTACCCTTGACTGCTTCTGCCTACAATAGATTTCCTAAGCACTAGTGTTTTAAGGAACAGGTTAAAAAGAGAATCCTAATGTGATTTCTTGATAATGGGTGTGTTCCTTATCTTCTCCTCGTGTCTAAACTCTTCTCCATGGCTGGACCCCCAAATAATATTCCTTTACGTGCTAAGGGGTATCTAGAGAGTGGGATAGGTTTAATAACTACCCTCACCCTAACGCGTACCCTAACCCTAACCCCTACCCTAACCCTAACGCGTACCCTAATCCTAACCCGTACCCTAAACCGAGCCCTAAACCTAACGCTAGCCCTAACACTAACCCTAACCCATACCCTACGCCCTACCCGAACCCCTCCCCGAAACCGTACCCTAAGCCATACCCTAGCCCTCACCCTAACCCTAACACTAACCCTAAGCTACCCTTGACTGCTCCTGCCTCCAATAGATTTCCTAAGCACTAGTGTTTTAAGGAACAGGTTAAAAAGAGAATCCTAATGTGATTTCTTGATAATGGGTGTGTTCCTTATCTTCTCCTAGTGTCTAAACTCTTCTCCATGGCTGGACCCCCAAATAATATTCCTTTACGTGCTAAGGGGTATCTAGAGAGTGGGATAGGTTTAATAACTACCCTCACCCTAACGCGTACCCTAACCCTAACCCCTACCCTAACCCTAGCGCGTACCCTAATCCTAACCCGTAACCTAAACCGAGCCCTAACCCTAACACTAACTCTAACCCTAACCCTAACCCATACCCTACGCCCTACTCGAACCCCTCCCTGAACCCGTACCCTAAACCGTACCCTAACCCTCACCCTAACCCTAACCCTAACCCTAAGCTACCCTTGACGGCTTCTGCCTCCAATAGATTTCCTAAGCACTAGTGTTTTAAGGAACAGGTTAAAAAGAGAATCCTAATGTGATTTCTTGATAATGGGTGTGTTCCTTATCTTCTCCTCGTGTCTAAACTCTTCTCCATGGCTGGACCCCCAAATAATATTCCTTTACGTGCTAAGGGGTATCTAGAGAGTGGGATAGGTTTAATAACTACCCTCACCCTAACGCGTTCCCTAACCCTAACCCCTACCCTAACCCTAAAGCGTACCCTAATCCTAACCCGTACCCTAAACCGAGCCCTAACCCTAACACTGGCCCTAACCCTAACCCTAACCAATACACTACGCCCTACCCGAACCCCTCCCCGAACCCGTACCGTAAGCCGTACCCTAACCCTCACCCTCACCCTAACCCTAACCCTAAGCTACCCTTGACTGCTTCTGCCTCCAATAGATTTCCTAAGCACTAGTGTTTTAAGGAACAGTTTAAAAAGAGAATCATATTGTGATTTCTTGATAATGGGTGTGTTCCTTATCTTCTCCTAGTGTCTAAACTCTTCTCCATGGCTGGACCCCCAAATAATATTCCTTTACGTGCTAAGGGGTATCTAGAGAGTGGCATAGGTTTAATAACTACCCTCACCCTAAAGCGTACCCTAACCCTAACCCCTACCCTAACACTAACACGTACCCTAAACCGAGACCTAACCCTAACACTAAACCTAACCCTAACCCTAACCCATACCCTACGCCCTACCCGAACCCCTCCCCGAACCCGTACCCTAAGCCATACCCTAACCCTCACCCTAACCCTAACCCTAACCCTAAGCTACCCTTGACTGCTTCTGCCTCCAATAGATTTCCTAAGCACTAGTGTTTTAAGGAACAGGTGAAAAAGAGAATCCTAATGTGATTTCTTGATAATGGGTGTGTTCCTTATCTTCTCCTCGTGTCTAAACTCTTCTCCATGGTTGGACCCCCAAATAATATACCTTTACGTGCTAAGGGGTTTCTAGAGAGTGTGATAGGTTTAATAACTACCCGCACCCTAATGCGTACCCTAACCCTAACCCCTACCCTAACCCTAACGCGTACCCTAATCCGAACCCATACCCTAAACCGAGCCCTAACCCTAACACTAGCCCTAACCCTATACCTAACCAATACCCTACGCCCTACCCGAACCCCTCCCTGAACCCGAACCCTAAGCCATACCCTAACCCTCACCCTAACCCTAACCCTAACCCTAAGCTACCCTTGACTGCTTCTGCCTCCAATAGATTTCCTAAGCACTAGTGTTTTAAGGAACAGGTTAAAAAGAGAATCCTAATGTGATTTCGTGATAATGGGTGTGTTCCTTATCTTCTCCTAGTGTCTAAACTCTTCTCCATGGCTGGACCCCCAAATAATATTCCTTTACGTGCTAAGGGGTATCTAGAGAGTGGGATAGGTTTAATAACTACCCTCACCCTAACGCGTTCCCTAACCCTAACCCCTACCCTAACCCTAACGCGTACCCTAATCCTAACCCGTACCCTAAACCGAGCCCTAACCCTAACACTAACCCTAACCCTAACCCTAACCCAAACCCTATGCCCTACCCGAACCCCTCCCCGAAACCGTACCCTAAGCCGTACCCTAACCCTCACCCTAACCCTAACCCTAACCCTAAGATAGCCTTGACTGCTTCTGCCTCCAATAGATTTCCTAAGCACTAGTGTTTTAAGGAACAGGTTAAAAAGAGAATCCTAATGTGATTTCTTGATAATGGGTGTGTTCCTTATCTTCTCCTCGTGTCTAAACTCTTCTCCATGGCTGGACCCCCAAATAATATTCCTTTACGTGCTAAGGGGTATCTAGAGAGTGGGATAGATTTAATAACTACCCTCACCCTAACGCGTACCCTAACCCTAACCCCTACCCTAACCCTAACGCGTACCCTAATCCTAACCCGTACCCTAAACCGAGCCCTAACCCTAACCCTTGCCCTAACCCTAACCCTAACCCATACCCTACGCCCTACCCGAACCCCTCCCCGAACCCGTACCCTAAGCCATACCCTAGCCCTCACCCTAACCCTAACACTAACACTAAGCTACCCTTGACTGCTTCTGCCTCCAATAGATTTCCTAAGCACTAGTGTTTTAAGGAACAGGTGAAAAAGAGAATCCTAATGTGATTTCTTGATAATGGGTGTGTTCCTTATCTTCTCCTCGTGTCTAAACTCTTCTCCATGGTTGGACCCCCAAATAATATTCCTTTACGTGCTAAGGGGTTTCTAGAGAGTGTGATAGGTTTAATAACTACCCGCACCCTAATGCGTACCCTAACCCTAACCCCTACCCTAACCCTAACGCGTACCCTAATCCGAACCCATACCCTAAACCGAGCCCTAACCCTAACACTAGCCCTAACCCTATACCTAACCAATACCCTACGCCCTACCCGAACCCCTCCCCGAACCCGTACCCTAAGCCATACCCTAACCCTCACCCTAACCCTCACCCTAACCCTAAGCTACCCTTGACTGCTTCTGCCTCCAATAGATTTCCTAAGCACTAGTGTTTTAAGGAACAGGTTAAAAAGAGAATCCTAATGTGATTTCGTGATAATGGGTGTGTTCCTTATCTTCTCCTAGTGTCTAAACTCTGCTCCATGGCTGGACCCCCAAATAATATTCCTTTACGTGCTAAGGGGTATCTAGAGAGTGGGATAGGTTTAATAACTACCCTCACCCTAACGCGTTCCCTAACCCTAACCCCTACCCTAACCCTAACGCGTACCCTAATCCTAACCCGTACCCTAAACCGAGCCCTAACCCTAACACTAACCCTAACCCATACCCTATGCCCTACCCGAACCCCTCCCCGAACCCGTACCCTAAGCCGTACCCTAACCCTCACCCTAACCCTAACCCTAACCCTAAGCTAGCCTTGACTGCTTCTGCCTCCAATAGATTTCCTAAGCACTAGTGTTTTAAGGAACAGGTTAAAAAGAGAATCCTAATGTGATTTCTTGATAATGGGTGTGTTCCTTATCTTCTCCTCGTGTCTAAACTCTTCTCCATGGCTGGACCCCCAAATAATATTCCTTTACGTGCTAAGGGGTATCTAGAGAGTGGGATAGATTTAATAACTACCCTCACCCTAACGCGTACCCTAACCCTAACCCCTACCCTAACCCTAACGCGTACCCTAATCCTAACCCGTACCCTAAACCGAGCCCTAACCCTAACCCTTTCCCTAACCCTAACCCTAACCCATACCCTACGCCCTACCCGAACCCCTCCCCGAACCCGTACCCTAAGCCATACCCTAGCCCTCACCCTAACCCTAACACTAACACTAAGCTACCCTTGACTGCTTCTGCCTCCAATAGATTTCCTAAGCATTAGTGTTTTAAGGAACAGGTTAAAAAGAGAATCCTAATGTGATTTCGTGATAATGGGTGTGTTCCTTATCTTCTCCTCGTGTCTAAACTCTTCTCCATGGCTGGACCCCCAAATAATATTCCTTTACGTGCTAAGGGGTATCTGGAGAGTGGGATAGGTTTAATAACTACCCTCACCCTAACGCGTACCCTAACCCTAACCCCTACCCTAACCCTAGCGTGTACCCTAATCCTATCCCGTACCCTAAACCGAGCCCTAACCCTAACACTAACTCTAACCCTAACCCTAACCCATACCCTACGCCCTACCCGAACCCCTCCCTGAACCCGTACCCTAAACCGTACCCTAACCCTCACCCTAACCCTAACCCTAACCCTAAGCTACCCTTGACGGCTTCTGCCTCCAATAGATTTCCTAAGCACTAGTGTTTTAAGGAACAGGTTAAAAAGAGAATCCTAATGTGATTTCTTGATAATGGGAGTGTTCCTTATCTTCTCCTCGTGTCTAAACTCTTCTCCATGGCTGGACCCCCAAATAATATTCCTTTACGTGCTAAGGGGTATCTAGAGAGTGGGATAGGTTTAATAACTACCCTCACCCTAACGCGTTCCCTAACCCTAACCCCTACCCTAACCCTAAAGCGTACCCTAATCCTAACCCGTACCCTAAACCGAGCCCTAACACTAACACTGGCCCTAACCCTAACCCTAACCAATACCCTACGCCCTACCCGAACCCCTCCCCGAACCCGTACCCTAAGCCGTACCCTAACCCTCACCCTCACCCTAACCCTAACCCTAAGCTACCCTTGACTGCTTCTGCCTCCAATAGATTTCCTAAGCACTAGTGTTTTAAGGAACAGTTTAAAAAGAGAATCATATTGTGATTTCTTGATAATGGGTGTGTTCCTTATCTTCTCCTAGTGTCTAAACTCTTCTCCATGGCTGGACCCCCAAATAATATTCCTTTACTTGCTAAGGGGTATCTAGAGAGTGGGATAGGTTTAATAACTACCCTCACCCTAAAGCCTACCCTAACCCTAACCACTACCCTAACACTAACGCGTACCCTAATCCTAACCCGTACCCTAAACCGAGCCCTAACCCTAACACTAACCCTAACCCTAACCCTAACACATACCCTATGCCCTACCCGAACCCCTCCCCGAACCCGTACCCTAAGCCGTACCCTAACCCTCACCCTAACCCTAACCCTAACCCTAAGCTACCCTTGACTGCTTCTGCCTCCAATAGATTTCCTAAGCACTAGTGTTTTAAGGAACAGGTTAAAAAGAGAATCCTAATGTGATTTCTTGATAATGGGTGTGTTCCTTATCTTCTCCTCGTGTCTAAACTCTTCTCCATGGCTGGACCCCCAAATAATATTCCTTTACGTGCTAAGGGGTATCTAGAGAGTGGGATAGATTTAATAACTACCCTCACCCTAACGCGTACCCTAACCCTAACCCCTACCCTAACCCTAACGCGTACCTTAATTCTAACCCGTACCCTAAACCGAGCCCTAACCCTAACACTTGCCCTAACCCTAACCCTAACCCATACCCTACGCCCTACCCGAACCCCTCCCCGAAACCGTACCCTAAGCCGTACCCTAACCCTCACCCTAACCCTAACCCTAACCCTAAGCTACCCTTGACTGCTTCTGCCTCCAATAGATTTCCTAAGCACTAGTGTTTTAAGGAACAGGTTAAAAAGAGAATCCTAATGTGATTTCTTGATAATGGGTGTGTTCCTTATCTTCTCCTAGTGTCTGAACTCTTCTCCATGGCTGGACCACCAAATAATATTCCTTTACGTGCTAAGGGGTATCTACAGAGTGGGATAGTTTTAATAACTAACCTCACCCTATCGCGTACCCTAACCCTAACCCCTACCCTAACACTAACACGTACCCTAATCCTAACCCGTACCCTAAACCGAGCCCTAACCCTAACACTAAACCTAACCCTAACCCTAACCCATACCCTACGCCCTACCCGAACCCCTCCCCGAACCCGTACCCTAAGCCATACCCTAACCCTCACCCTAACCCTTACCCTAACCCTAAGCTACCCTTGACTGCTTCTGCCTCCAATAGATTTCCTAAGCACTAGTGTTTTAAGGAACAGGTGAAAAAGAGAATCCTAATGTGATTTCTTGATAATGGGTGTGTTCCTTATCTTCTCCTCGTGTCTAAATTCTTCTCCATGGTTGGACCCCCAAATAATATTCCTTTACGTGCTAAGGGGTTTCTAGAGAGTGTGATAGGTTTAATAACTACCCGCACCCTAATGCGTACCCTAACCCTAACCCCTACCCTAACCCTAACGCGTACCCTAATCCGAACCCATACCCTAAACCGAGCCCTAACCCTAACACTAGCCCTAACCCTATACCTAACCAATACCCTACGCCCTACCCGAACCCCTCCCCGAACCCGTACCCTAAGCAATACACTAACCCTCACCCTAACCCTAACCCTAACCCTAAGCTACCCTTGACTGCTTCTTCCTCCAATAGATTTCCTAAGCACTAGTGTTTTAAGGAACAGGTTAAAAAGAGAATCCTAATGTGATTTCTGGATAATGGGTGTGTTCCTTATCTTCTCCTCGTGTCTAAACTCTTCTCCATGGCTGGACCCCCAAATAATATTCCTTTACGTGCTAAGGGGTATCTACAGAGTGGGATAGGTTTAATAACTAACCTCACCCTATCGCGTACACTAACCCTAACCCCTACCCTAACACTAACACGTACCCTAATCCTAACCCGTACCCTAAACCGAGCCCTAACCCTAACCCTAACCCTAACCCTAACCCATAGCCTACGCCCTACCCGAACCCCTCCCCGAACCCGTACCCTAAGCCGTACCCTAACCCTCACCCTAACCCTAACCCTAACCCTAAGCTACCCTTGACTGCTTCTGCCTCCAATAGATTTCCTAAGCACTAGTGTTTTAAGGAACAGGTGAAAAAGAGAATCATAATGTGATTTCGTGATAATGGGTGTGTTCCTTATCTTCTCCTCGTGTCTAAACTCTTCTCCATGGCTGGACCCCCAATAATATTCCTGTACGTGCTAAGGGGTATCTAGAGAGTGGGATAGGTTTAATAACTACCCTCACCCTAACGCGTACACTAACCCTAACCCCTACCCTAACCCTAACGCGTACCCTAATCCTAACCCATACCCTAAACCGAGCCCTAACCCTAACACTAACCCTAACCCTAACCCTAACCCATACCCTACGCCCTACCCGAACCCCTCCCCGAACCCGTACCCTAAGCCGTACCCTAACCCTCACCCTAACCCTAACCCTAACCCTAAGCTACCCTTGACGGCTTCTGCCTCCAATAGATTTCGTAAGCACTAGTGTTTTAAGGAACAGGTTAAAAAGAGAATCCTAATGTGATTTCGTGATAATGGGTGTGTTCCTTATCTTCTCCTAGTGTCTAAACTCTTCTCCATGGCTGGACCCCCAATAATATTCCTGTACGTGCTAAGGGGTAGCTAGAGAGTGGGATAGGTTTAATAACTACCCTCACCCTAACGCGTACACTAACCCTAACCCCTACCCTAACCCTAACGCGTACCCTAATCCTAACCCGTACCCTAAACCGAGCCCTAACCCTAACACTAACCCTAACCCTAACCCTAACCCATACCCTACGCCCTACCCGAACCCCTCCCCGAACCCGTACCCTAAGCCGTACCCTAACCCTCACCCTAACCCTAACCCTAACCCTAAGCTACCCTTGACGGCTTCTGCCTCCAATAGATTTCCTAAGCACTAGTGTTTTAAGGAACAGGTTAAGAAGAGAATCCTAATGTGATTTCTTGATAATGGGTGTGTTCCTTATCTTCTCCTCGTGTCTAAACTCTTCTCCATGGCTGGACCCCCAAATAATATTCCTTTACGTGCTAAGGGGTATCTAGAGAGTAGGATAGGTTTAATAACTACCCTCACCCTAACGTGTACCCTAACCCTAACCCCTACCCTAACCCTAACGCGTACCCTAATCCTAACCCGTACCCTAAACCGAGCCCTAAACCTAACACTAGCCCTAACCCTAACCCTAAACCATACCCTACGCCCTACCCGAACCCCTCCCCGAACCCGTACCCTAAGCCATACCCTAGCCCTCACCCTAACCCTAACACTAACCCTAAGCTACCCTTGACTGCTTCTGCCTCCAATAGATTTCCTAAGCACTAGTGTTTTAAGGAACAGGTTAAAAAGAGAATCCTAATATGATTTCGTGATAATGGGTGTGTTCCTTATCTTCTCCTAGTGTCTAAACTCTTCTCCATGGCTGGACCCCCAAATAATATTCCTTTACGTGCTAAGGGGTATCTAGAGAGTGGGATAGGTTTAATAACTATCCACACCCTAACGCGTACCCTAACTCTAACCCCTAACCTAACCCTAGCGCGTACCCTAATCCTAACCCGTACCCTAAACCGAGCCCTAACCCTAACACTAACTCTAACCCTAACCCTAACCCATACCCTACGCCCTACCCGAACCCCTCCCTGAACCCGTACCCTAAACCGTACCCTAACCCTCACCCTAACCCTAACCCTAACCCTAAGCTACCCTTGACGGCTTCTGCCTCCAATAGATTTCCTAAGCACTAGTGTTTTAAGGAACAGGTTAAAAAGAGAATCCTAATATGATTTCTTGATAATGGGTGTGTTCCTTATCTTCTCCTCGTGTCTAAACTCTTCTCCATGGCTGGACCCCCAAATAATATTCCTTTACGTGCTAAGGGTTATCTAGAGAGTGGGATAGGTTTAATAACTACCCTCACCCTAACGCGTTCCCTAACCCTAACCCCTACCCTAACCCTAACGCGTACCCTAATCCTAACCCGTACCCTAAACCGAGCCCTAACCCTAACACTAGCCCTAACCCTAACCCTAACCAATACCCTACGCCCTACCCGAACCCCTCCCCGAATCCGTACCCTAAGCCGTACCCTAACCCTCACCCTAACCCTAAGCTACCCTTGACTGCTTCTGCCTCCAATAGATTTCCTAAGCACTAGTGTTTTAAGGAACAGGTTAAAAAGAGAATCCTAATGTGATTTCTTGATAATGGGTGTGTTCCTTAATTTCTCCTAGTGTCTAAACTCTTCTCCATGGCTGGACCCCCAAATAATATTCCTTTACGTGCTAAGGGGTATCTAGAGAGTGGGATAGGTTTAATAACTAACCTCACCCTATCGCGTACCCTAACCCTAACCCCTACCCTAACACTAACGCGTACCATAATCCTAACCCGTACCCTAAACCGAGCCCTAACCCTAACACTAACCCTAACCCTAACCCTAAACCATACCCTACGCCCTACCCGAACCCCTCCCCAAACCCGTACCCTAAGCCGTACCCTAACCCTCACCCTAACCCTAACCCTAACCCTAAGCTACCCTTGACTGCTTCTGCCTCCAATAGATTTCCTAAGCACTAGTGTTTTAAGGAACAGTTTAAAAAGAGAATCATATTGTGATTTCTTGATAATGGGTGTGTTCCTTATCTTCTCCTCGTGTCTAAACTCTTCTCCATGGCTGGACCCCCAAATAATATTCCTTTACGTGCTAAGGGGTATCTAGAGAGTGGGATAGATTTAATAACTACCCTCACCCTAACGCGTACCCTAACCCTAACCCCTACCCTAACCCTAACGCGTACCCTAATCCTAACCCGTACCCTAAACCGAGCCCTAACCCTAACCCTTGCCCTAACCCTAACCCTAACCCATACCCTACGCCCTACCCGAACCCCTCCCCGAACCCGTACCCTAAGCCGTACCCTAACCCTCACCCTAACCCTAACCCTAACCCTAAGCTACCCTTGACTGCTTCTGCCTCCAATAGATTTGCTAAGCACTAGTGTTTTAAGGAACAGGTTAAAAAGAGAATCCTAATGTGATTTCTTGATAATGGGTGTGTTCCTTATTTTCTCCTATTGTCTAAACTCTTCTCCATGGCTGGACCACCAAATAATATTCCTTTACGTGCTAAGGGGTATCTACAGAGTGGGATAGGTTTAATAACTAACCTCACCCTATCGCGTACCCTAACCCTAACCCCTACCCTAACACTAACACGTACCCTAATCCTAACCCGTACCCTAAAACGAGCCCTAACCCTAACACTAAACCTAACCCTAACCCTAACCCATACCCTACGCCCTACCCGAACCCCTCCCCTAACCCGTACCCTAAGCCATACCCTAACCCTCACCCTAACCCTAACCCTAACCCTAAGCTACCCTTGACTGCTTCTGCCTCCAATAGATTTCCTAAGCACTAGTGTTTTAAGGAACAGGTGAAAAAGAGAATCCTAATGTGATTTCTTGATAATGGGTGTGTTCCTTATCTTCTCCTCGTGTCTAAACTCTTCTCCATGGTTGGACCCCCAAATAATATTCCTTTACGTGCTAAGGGGTTTCTAGAGAGTGTGATAGGTTTAATAACTACCCGCACCCTAATGCGTACCCTAACCCTAACCCCTACACTAACCCTAACGCGTACCCTAATCCGAACCCATACCCTAAACCGAGCCCTAACCCTAACACTAGCCCTAACCCTATACCTAACCCATACCCTACGCCGTACACGAACCCCACCCCGAACCCGTACCCTAAGCCATACCCTAACCCTCACCCTAACCCTAACCCTAACCCTAAGCTACCCTTGACTGCTTCTGCCTCCAATAGATTTCCTAAGCACTAGTGTTTTAAGGAACAGGTTAAAAAGAGAATCCTAATGTGATTTCGTGATAATGGGTGTGTTCCTTATCTTCTCCTAGTGTCTAAACTCTTCTCTATGGCTGGACCCCATTAATATTCCTTTACGTGCTAAGGGGTATCTAGAGAGTGGGATAGGTTTAATAACTACCCTCAACCTAACGCGTACACTAACCCTAACCCCTACCCTAACCCTAACGCGTACCCTAATCCTAACCCATACCCTAAACCGAGCCCTAACCCTAACACTAACCCTAACCCTAACCCTAAACCATACCCTACGCCCTACCCGAACCCCTCCCCGAACCCGTACCCTAAGCCGTACCCTAACCCTCACCCTAACCCTAACCCTAACCCTAAGTTACCCTTGACTGCTTCTGCCTCCAATAGATTTCCTAAGCACTAGTGTTTTAAGGAACAGGTTAAAAAGAGAATCCTAATGTGATTTCTTGATAATGGGTGTGTTCCTTATCTTCTGCTAGTGTCTAAACTCTTCTCCAAGGCTGGACCCCCAAATAATATTCCTTTACGTGCTAAGGGGTATCTAGAGAGTGGGATAGGTTTAATAACTACCCTCACCCTAACGCGTACCCTAACCCTAACCCCTACCCTAACCCTAGCGCGTACCCTAATCCTAACCCGTACCCTAAACCGAGCCCTAACCCTAACACTAACACTAATCCTAACACTAACCCATACCCTACGCCCTACCCGAAGCCCTCCCTGAAACCGTACCCTAAACCGTACCCTAACCCTCACCCTAACCCTAACCCTAACCCTAAGCTACCCTTGACGGCTTCTGCCTCCAATAGATTTCCTAAGCAC
Source organism: Balaenoptera acutorostrata (assembly GCF_949987535.1). Lineage (NCBI taxonomy): Eukaryota > Metazoa > Chordata > Mammalia > Artiodactyla > Balaenopteridae > Balaenoptera > Balaenoptera acutorostrata. The sequence goes on along the minus strand of NW_026645684.1, from coordinate 105,418 downwards.
TAGTGTTTTAAGGAACAGGTTAAAAAGAGAATCCTAATGTGATTTCTTGATAATGGGTGTGTTCCTTATCTTCTCCTCGTGTCTAAACTCTTCTCCATGGCTGGACCCCCAAATAATATTCCTTTACGTGCTAAGGGGTATCTAGAGAGTGGGATAGGTTTAATAACTAACCTCACCCTAACGCGTTCCCTAGCCCTAACCCCTACCCTAACCCTAACGCGTACCCTAATCCTAACCCGTACCCTAAACCGAGCCCTAACCCTAACACTAGCCCTAACCATAACCCTAACCAATACCCTACGCCCTACCCGAACCCCTCCCCGAACCCGTACCCTAAGCCGTACCCTAACCCTCACCCTAACCCTAACCCTAACCCTAAGCTACCCTTGACTGCTTCTGCCTCCAATATATTTCCTAAGCACTAGTGTTTTAAGGAACAGTTTAAAAAGAGAATCATATTGTGATTTCTTGATAATGGGTGTGTTCCTTATCTTCTCCTAGTGTCTAAACTCTTCTCCATGGCTGGACCCCCAAATAATATTCCTTTACGTGCTAAGGGGTATCTAGAGAGTGGGATAGGTTTAATAACTACCCTCACCCTAAAGCGTACCCTAACCCTAACCACTACCCTAACACTAACACGTACCCTAATCCTAACCCGTACCCTAAACCGAGCCCTAACCCTAACACTAAACCTAACCCTAACCCTAACCCATACCCTACGCCCTACCCGAACCCCTCCCCGAACCCGTACCCTAAGCCGTACCCTAACCCTCACCCTAACCCTAACCCTAACCCTAAGCTACCCTTGACTGCTTCTGCCTCCAATAGATTTCCTAAGCACTAGTGTTTTAAGGAACAGGTTAAAAAGAGAATCCTAATGTGATTTCTTGATAATGGGTGTGTTCCTTATCTTCTCCTCGTGTCTAAACTCTTCTCCATGGCCGGACCCCCAAAATAATATTCCTTTACGTGCTAAGGGGTATCTAGAGAGTGGGATAGATTTAATAACTACCCTCACCCTAACGCGTACCCTAACCCTAACCCCTACCCTAACCCTAACGCGTACCCTAATCCTAACCCGTACCCTAAACCGAGCCCTAACCCTAACCCTTGCCCTAACCCTAACCCTAACCCATACCCTACGCCCTACCCGAACCCCTCCCCGAACCCGTACCCTAAGCCGTACCCTAACCCTCACCCTAACCCTAACCCTAACCCTAAGCTACCCTTGACTGCTTCTGCCTCCAATAGATTTCCTAAGCACTAGTGTTTTAAGGAACAGGTTAAAAAGAGAATCCTAATATGATTTCTTGATAATGGGTGTGTTCCTTATCTTCTCCTAGTGTCTAAACTCTTCTCCATGGCTGGACCACCAAATAATATTCCTTTACGTGCTAAGGGGTATCTACAGAGTGGGATAGGTTTAATAACTAACCTCACCCTATCGCGTACCCTAACCCTAACCCCTACCCTAACACTACGTACCCTAATCCTAACCCGTACCCTAAACCGAGCCCTAACCCTAACACTAAACCTAACCCTAACCCTAACCCATACCCTACGCCCTACCCGAACCCCTCCCCGAACCCGTACCCTAAGCCATACCCTAACCCTCACCCTAACCCTAACCCTAACCCTAAGCTACCCTTGACTGCTTCTGCCTCCAATAGATTTCCTAAGCACTAGTGTTTTAAGGAACAGGTGAAAAAGAGAATCCTAATGTGATTTCTTGATAATGGGTGTGTTCCTTATCTTCTCCTCGTGTCTAAACTCTTCTCCGTGGTTGGACCCCCAAATAATATTCCTTTACGTGCTAAGGGGTTTCTAGAGAGTGTGATAGGTTTAATAACTACCCGCACCCTAATGCGTAACCTAACCCTAACCCCTACCCTAACCCTAACGCGTACCCTAATCCGAACCCATACCCTAAACCGAGCCCTAACCCTAACACTAGCCCTAACCCTATACCTAACCCATACCCTACGCCCTACCCGAACCCCTCCCCGAACCCGTACCCTAAGCCATACCCTAACCCTCACCCTAACCCTAACCCTAACCCTAAGCTACCCTTGACTGCTTCTGCCTCCAATAGATTTCCTAAGCACTAGTGTTTTAAGGAACAGGTTAAAAAGAGAATCCTAATGTGATTTCCTGATAATGGGTGTGTTCCTTATCTTCTCCTAGTGTCTAAACTCTTCTCCATGGCTGGACCCCCATTAATATTCCTTTACGTGCTAAGGGGTATCTAGAGAGTGGGATAGGTTTAATAACTACCCTCAACCTAACGCGTACACTAACCCTAACCCCTACCCTAACCCTAACGCGTACCCTAATCCTAACCCGTACTCTAAACCGATCCCTAACCCTAACACTAACCCTAACCCTAACCCTAACCCATACCCTACGACCTACCCGAACCCCTCCCCGAACCCGTACCCTAAGCCGTACCCTAACTCTCACCCTAACCCTAACCCTAACCCTAAGCTACCCTTGACTGCTTCTGCCTACAATAGATTTCCTAAGCACTAGTGTTTTAAGGAACAGGTTAAAAAGAGAATCCTAATGTGATTTCTTGATAATGGGTGTGTTCCTTATCTTCTCCTCGTGTCTAAACTCTTCTCCATGGCTGGACCCCCAAATAATATTCCTTTACGTGCTAAGGGGTATCTAGAGAGTGGGATAGGTTTAATAACTACCCTCACCCTAACGCGTACCCTAACCCTAACCCCTACCCTAACCCTAACGCGTACCCTAATCCTAACCCGTACCCTAAACCGAGCCCTAACCCTAACACTAACCCTAACCCATACCCTATGCCCTACCCGAACCCCTCCCCGAACCCGTACCCTAAGCCGTACCCTAACCCTCACCCTAACCCTAACCCTACCCCTAAGCTAGCCTTGACTGCTTCTGCCTCCAATAGATTTCCTAAGCACTAGTGTTTTAAGGAACAGGTTAAAAAGAGAATCCTAATGTGATTTCTTGATAATGGGTGTGTTCCTTATCTTCTCCTCGTGTCTAAACTCTTCTCCATGGCTGGACCCCCAAATAATATTCCTTTACGTGCTAAGGGGTATCTAGAGAGTGGGATAGATTTAATAACTACCCTCACCCTAACGCGTACCCTAACCCTAACCCCTACCCTAACCCTAACGCGTACCCTAACGCTAACCCGTACCCTAAACCGAGCCCTAACCCTAACCCTTGACCTAACCCTAACCCTAACCCATACCCTACGCCCTACCCGAACCCCTCCCCGAACCCGTACCCTAAGCCATACCCTAGCCCTCACCCTAACCCTAACACTAACACTAAGCTACCCTTGACTGCTTCTGCCTCCAATAGATTTCCTAAGCATTAGTGTTTTAAGGAACAGGTTAAAAAGAGAATCCTAATGTGATTTCGTGATAATGGGTGTGTTCCTTATCTTCTCCTCGTGTCTAAACTCTTCTCCATGGCTGGACCCCCAAATAATATTCCTTTACGTGCTAAGGGGTATCTAGAGAGTGGGATAGGTTTAATAACTACCCTCACCCTAACGCGTACCCTAACCCTAACCCCTACCCTAACCCTAGCGTGTACCCTAATCCTATCCCGTACCCTAAACCGAGCCCTAACCCTATCACTAACTCTAACCCTAACCCTAACCCATACCCTACGCCCTACCCGAACCCCTCCCTGAACCCGTACCCTAAACCGTACCCTAACCCTCACCCTAACCCTAACCCTAACCCTAAGCTACCCTTGACGGCTTCTGCCTCCAATAGATTTCCTAAGCACTAGTGTTTTAAGGAACAGGTTAAAAAGAGAATCCTAATGTGATTTCTTGATAATGGGTGTGTTCCTTATCTTCTCCTCGTGTCTAAACTCTTCTCCATGGCTGGACCCCCAAATAATATTCCTTTACGTGCTAAGGGGTATCTAGAGAGTGGGATAGGTTTAATAACTACCCTCACCCTAACGCTTTCCCTAACCCTAACCCCTACCCTAACACTAACACCCTAAACCGAGCCCTAACCCTAACACTAAACCTAACCCTAACCCTAACCCATACCCTACGCCCTACCCGAACCCCTCCCCGAACCCGTACCCTAAGCCATACCCTAAACCTCACCCTAACCCTAACCCTAACCCTAAGCTACCCTTGACTGCTTCTGCCTCCAATAGATTTCCTAAGCACTAGTGTTTTAAGGAACAGGTGAAAAAGAGAATCCTAATGTGATTTCTTGATAATGGATGTGTTCCTTATCTTCTCCTCGTGTCTAAACTCTTCTCCATGGTTGGACCCCCAAATAATATACCTTTACGTGCTAAGGGGTTTCTAGAGAGTGTGATAGGTTTAATAACTACCCGCACCCTAATGCGTACCCTAACCCTAACCCCTACCCTAACCCTAAACGCGTACCCTAATCCGAACCCATACCCTAAACCGAGCCCTAACCCTAACACTAGCCCTAACCCTATACCTAACCAATACCCTACGCCCTACCCGAACCCCTCCCTGAACCCGTACCCTAAGCCATACCCTAACCCTCACCCTAACCCTAACCCTAACCCTAAGCTACCCTTGACTGCTTCTGCCTCCAATAGATTTCCTAAGCACTAGTGTTTTAAGGAACAGGTTAAAAAGAGAATCCTAATGTGATTTCGTGATAATGGGTGTGTTCCTTATCTTCTCCTAGTGTCTAAACTCTTCTCCATGGCTGGACCCCCAAATAATATTCCTTTACGTGCTAAGGGGTATCTAGAGAGTGGGATAGGTTTAATAACTACCCTCACCCTAACGCGTTCCCTAACCCTAACCCCTACCCTAACCCTAACGCGTACCCTAATCCTAACCCGTACCCTAAACCGAGCCTAACCCTAACACTAACCCTAACCCTAACCCTAACCCATACCCTATTCCCTACCCGAACCCCTCCCCGAACCCGTACCCTAAGCCGTACCCTAACCCTCACCCTAACCCTAACCCTAACCCTAAGATAGCCTTGACTGCTTCTGCCTCCAATAGATTTCCTAAGCACTAGTGTTTTAAGGAACAGGTTAAAAAGAGAATCCTAATGTGATTTCTTGATAATGGGTGTGTTCCTTATCTTCTCCTCGTGTCTAAACTCTTCTCCATGGCTGGACCCCCAAATAATATTCCTTTACGTGCTAAGGGGTATCTAGAGAGTGGGATAGATTTAATAACTACCCTCACCCTAACGCGTACCCTAACCCTAACCCCTACCCTAACCCTAACGCGTACCCTAATCCTAACCCGTACCCTAAACCGAGCCCTAACCCTAACCCTTGCCCTAACCCTAACCCTAACCCATACCCTACGCCCTACCCCGAACCCCTCCCCGAACCCGTACCCTAAGCCATACACTAGCCCTCACCCTAACCCTAACACTAACACTAAGCTACCCTTGACTGCTTCTGCCTCCAATAGATTTCCTAAGCACTAGTGTTTTAAGGAACAGGTGAAAAAGAGAATCCTAATGTGATTTCTTGATAATGGGTGTGTTCCTTATCTTCTCCTCGTGTCTAAACTCTTCTCCATGGTTGGACCCCCAAATAATATTCCTTTACGTGCTAAGGGGTTTCTAGAGAGTGTGATAGGTTTAATAACTACCCGCACCCTAATGCGTACCCTAACCCTAACCCCTACCCTAACCCTAACGCGTACCCTAATCCGAACCCATACCCTAAACCGAGCCCTAACCCTAACACTAGCCCTAACCCTATACCTAACCAATACCCTACGCCCCTACCCGAACCCCTCCCCGAACCCGTACCCTAAGCCATACCCTAACCCTCACCCTAACCCTAACCCTAACCCTAAGCTACCCTTGACTGCTTCTGCCTCCAATAGATTTCCTAAGCACTAGTGTTTTAAGGAACAGGTTAAAAAGAGAATCCTAATGTGATTTCGTGATAATGGGTGTGTTCCTTATCTTCTCCTAGTGTCTAAACTCTTCTCCATGGCTGGACCCCCAAATAATATTCCTTTACGTGCTAAGGGGTATCTAGAGAGTGGGATAGGTTTAATAACTACCCTCACCCTAACGCGTTCCCTAACCCTAACCCCTACCCTAACCCTAACGCGTACCCTAATCCTAACCCGTACCCTAAACCGAGCCCTAACCCTAACACTAACCCTAACCCATACCCTATGCCCTACCCGAACCCCTCCCCGAACCCGTACCCTAAGCCGTACCCTAACCCTCACCCTAACCCTAACCCTACCCCTAAGCTAGCCTTGACTGCTTCTGCCTCCAATAGATTTCCTAAGCACTAGGTGTTTTAAGGAACAGGTTAAAAAGAGAATCCTAATGTGATTTCTTGATAATGGGTGTGTTCCTTATCTTCTCCTCGTGTCTAAACTCTTCTCCATGGCTGGACCCCCAAATAATATTCCTTTACGTGCTAAGGGGTATCTAGAGAGTGGGATAGATTTAATAACTACCCTCACCCTAACGCGTACCCTAACCCTAACCCCTACCCTAACCCTAACGCGTACCCTAACCCTAACCCGTACCCTAAACCGAGCCCTAACCCTAACCCTTGACCTAACCCTAACCCTAACCCATACCCTACGCCCTACCCGAACCCCTCCCCGAACCCGTACCCTAAGCCATACCCTAGCCCTCACCCTAACCCTAACACTAACACTAAGCTACCCTTGACTGCTTCTGCCTCCAATAGATTTCCTAAGCATTAGTGTTTTAAGGAACAGGTTAAAAAGAGAATCCTAATGTGATTTCGTGATAATGGGTGTGTTCCTTATCTTCTCCTCGTGTCTAAACTCTTCTCCATGGCTGGACCCCCCAAATAATATTCCTTTACGTGCTAAGGGGTATCTAGAGAGTGGGATAGGTTTAATAACTACCCTCACCCTAACGCGTACCCTAACCCTAACCCCTACCCTAACCCTAGCGTGTACCCTAATCCTATCCCGTACCCTAAACCGAGCCCTAACCCTAACACTAACTCTAACCCTAACCCTAACACATACCCTACGCCCTACCCGAACCCCTCCCTGAACCCGTACCCTAAACCGTACCCTAACCCTCACCCTAACCCTAACCCTAACCCTAAGCTACCCTTGACGGCTTCTGCCTCCAATAGATTTCCTAAGCACTAGTGTTTTAAGGAACAGGTTAAAAAGAGAATCCTAATGTGATTTCTTGATAATGGGTGTGTTCCTTATCTTCTCCTCGTGTCTAAACTCTTCTCCATGGCTGGACCCCCAAATAATATTCCTTTACGTGCTAAGGGGTATCTAGAGAGTGGGATAGGTTTAATAACTACCCTCACCCTAACGCTTTCCCTAACCCTAACCCCTACCCTAACCCTAAAGCGTACCCTAATCCTAACCCGTACCCTAAACCGAGCCCTAACACTAACACTGGCCCTAACCCTAACCCTAACCAATACCCTACGCCCTACCCGAACCCCTCCCCGAACCCGTACCCTAAGCCGTACCCTAACCCTCACCCTCACCCTAACCCTAACCCTAAGCTACCCTTGACTGCTTCTGCCTCCAATAGATTTCCTAAGCACTAGTGTTTTAAGGAACAGTTTAAAAAGAGAATCATATTGTGATTTCTTGATAATGGGTGTGTTCCTTATCTTTCTCCTAGTGTCTAAACTCTTCTCCATGGCTGGACCCCCCAAATAATATTCCTTTACTTGCTAAGGGGTATCTAGAGAGTGGGATAGGTTTAATAACTACCCTCACCCTAAAGCGTACCCTAACCCTAACCACTACCCTAACACTAACGCGTACCCTAATCCTAACCCGTACCCTAAACCGAGCCCTAACCCTAACACTAACCCTAACCCTAACCCTAACACATACCCTATGCCCTACCCGAACCCCTCCCCGAACCCGTACCCTAAGCCGTACCCTAACCCTCACCCTAACCCTAACCCTAACCCTAAGCTACCCTTGACTGCTTCTGCCTCCAATAGATTTCCTAAGCACTAGTGTTTTAAGGAACAGGTTAAAAAGAGAATCCTAATGTGATTTCTTGATAATGGGTGTGTTCCTTATCTTCTCCTCGTGTCTAAACTCTTCTCCATGGCTGGACCCCCAAATAATATTCCTTTACGTGCTAAGGGGTATCTAGAGAGTGGGATAGATTTAATAACTACCCTCACCCTAACGCGTACCCTAACCCTAACCCCTACCCTAACCCTAACGCGTACCCCTAATCCTAACCCGTACCCTAAACCGAGCCCTAACCCTAACCCTTGCCCTAACCCTAACCCTAAACCCATACCCTACGCCCTACCCGAACCCCTCCCCGAACCCGTACCCTAAGCCGTACCCTAACCCTCACCCTAACCCTAAACCTAACCCTAAGCTACCCTTGACTGCTTCTGCCTCCAATAGATTTCCTAAGCACTAGTGTTTTAAGGAACAGGTTAAAAAGAGAATCCTAATGTGATTTCTTGATAATGGGTGTGTTCCTTATATTCTCCTAGTGTCTGAACTCTTCTCCATGGCTGGACCACCAAATAATATTCCTTTACGTGCTAAGGGGTATCTACAGAGTGGGATAGTTTTAATAACTAACCTCACCCTATCGCGTACCCTAACCCTAACCCCTACCCTAACACTAACACGTACCCTAATCCTAACCCGTACCCTAAACCGAGCCCTAACCCTAACACTAAACCTAACCTTAACCCTAACCCATACCCTACGCCCTACCCGAACCCCTCCCCGAACCCGTACCCTAAGCCATACCCTAACCCTCACCCTAACCCTAACCCTAACCCTAAGCTACCCTTGACTGCTTCTGCCTCCAATAGATTTCCTAAGCACTAGTGTTTTAAGGAACAGGTTAAAAAGAGAATCCTAATGTGATTTCTTGATAATGGGTGTGTTCCTTATCTTCTCCTCGTGTCTAAACTCTTCTCCATGGCTGGACCCCCAAATAATATTCCTTTACGTGCTAAGGGGTATCTAGAGAGTGGGATAGGTTTAATAACTATCCTCACCCTAACGCGTACCCTAACCCTAACCCCTACCCTAACCCTAACGCGTACCCTAATCCTAACCCGTACCCTAAACCGAGCCCTAAACCTAACGCTAGCCCTAACACTAACCCTAACCCATACCCTACGCCCTACCCGAACCCCTCCCCGAACCCGTACCCTAAGCCGTACCCTAACCCTCACCCCTCACCCTAACCCTGACCCTAAGCTACCCTTGACTGCTTCTGCCTCCAATAGATTTCCTAAGCACTAGTGTTTTAAGGAAACAGTTTAAAAAGAGAATCATATTGTGATTTCTTGATAATGGGTGTGTTCCTTATCTTCTCCTAGTGTCTAAACTCTTCTCCATGGCTGGACCCCCAAATAATATTCCTTTACGTGCTAAGGGGTATCTAGAGAGTGTGATAGGTTTAATAACTACCCTCACCCTAAAGCGTACCCTAACCCTAACCCCTACCCTAACACTAACACGTACCCTAAACCGAGCCCTAACCCTAACACTAAACCTAACCCTAACCCTAACCCATACCCTACGCCCTACCCGAACCCCTCCCCGAACCCGTACCCTAAGCCATACCCTAACCCTCACCCTAACCCTAACCCTAACCCTAAGCTACCCTTGACTGCTTCTGCCTCCAATAGATTTCCTAAGCACTAGTGTTTTAAGGAACAGGTGAAAAAGAGAATCCTAATGTGATTTCTTGATAATGGGTGTGTTCCTTATCTTCTCCTCGTGTCTAAACTCTTCTCCATGGTTGGACCCCCAAATAATATAACTTTACGTGCTAAGGGGTTTCTAGAGAGTGTGATAGGTTTAATAACTACCCGCACCCTAATGCGTACCCTAACCCTAACCCCTACCCTAACCCTAACGCGTACCCTAATCCGAACCCATACCCTAAACCGAGCCCTAACCCTAACACTAGCCCTAACCCTATACCTAACCAATACCCTACGCCCTACCCGAACCCCTCCCTGAACCCGTACCCTAAGCCATACCCTAACCCTCACCCTAACCCTAACCCTAACCCTAAGCTACCCTTGACTGCTTCTGCCTCCAATAGATTTCCTAAGCACTAGTGTTTTAAGGAACAGGTTAAAAAGAGAATCCTAATGTGATTTCGTGATAATGGGTGTGTTCCTTATCTTCTCCTAGTGTCTAAACTCTTCTCCATGGCTGGACCCCCAAATAATATTCCTTTACGTGCTAAGGGGTATCTAGAGAGTGGGATAGGTTTAATAACTACCCTCACCCTAACGCGTTCCCTAACCCTAACCCCTACCCTAACCCTAACGCGTACCCTAATCCTAACCCGTACCCTAAACCGAGCCCTAACCCTAACACTAACCCTAACCCTAACCCTAACCCATACGCTATGCCCTACCCGAACCCCTCCCCGAACCCGTACCATAAGCCGTACCCTAACCCTCACCCTAACCCTAACCCTAACCCTAAGATAGCCTTGACTGCTTCTGCCTCCAATAGATTTCCTAAGCACTAGTGTTTTAAGGAACAGGTTAAAAAGAGAATCCTAATGTGATTTCTTGATAATGGGTGTGTTCCTTATCTTCTCCTCGTGTCTAAACTCTTCTCCATGGCTGGACCCCCAAATAATATTCCTTTACGTGCTAAGGGGTATCTAGAGAGTGGGATAGATTTAATAACTACCCTCACCCTAACGCGTACCCTAACCCTAACCCCTACCCTAACCCTAACGCGTACCCTAATCCTAACCCGTACCCTAAACCGAGCCCTAACCCTAACCCTTGCCCTAACCCTAACACTAACCCATACCCTACGCCCTACCCGAACCCCTCCCCGAACCCGTACCCTAAGCCATACCCTAGCCCTCACCCTAACCCTAACACTAACACTAAGCTACCCTTGACTGCTTCTGCCTCCAATAGATTTCCTAAGCACTAGTGTTTTAAGGAACAGGTTAAAAAGAGAATCCTAATGTGATTTCGTGATAATGGGTGTGTTCCTTATCTTCTCCTAGTGTCTAAACTCTTCTCCATGGCTGGACCCCCAAATAATATTCCTTTACGTGCTAAGGGGTATCTAGAGAGTGGGATAGGTTTAATAACTACCCTCACCCTAACGCGTACCCTAACTCTAACCCCTACCCTAACCCTAGCGCGTACCCTAATCCTAACCCGTACCCTAAACCGAGCCCTAACCCTAACACTAACTCTAACCCTAACCCTAACCCATACCCTACGCCCTACCCGAACCCCTCCCTGAACCCGTACCCTAAACCGTACCCTAACCCTCACCCTAACCCTAACCCTAACCCTAAGCTACCCTTGACGGCTTCTGCCTCCAATAGATTTCCTAAGCACTAGTGTTTTAAGGAACAGGTTAAAAAGAGAATCCTAATGTGATTTCTTGATAATGGGTGTGTTCCTTATCTTCTCCTCGTGTCTAAACTCTTCTCCATGGCTGGACCCCCAAATAATATTCCTTTACGTGCTAAGGGGTATCTAGAGAGTGGGATAGATTTAATAACTACCCTCACCCTAACGCGTTCCCTAACCCTAACCCCTACCCTAACCCTAAAGCGTACCCTACTCCTAACCCGTACCCCTAAACCGAGCCCTAACCCTAACACTGGCCCTAACCGTAACCCTAACCAATACACTACGCCCTACCCGAACCCCTCCCCGAACCCGTACCCTAAGCCGTACCCTAACCCTCACCCTCACCCTAACCCTAACCCTAAGCTACCCTTGACTGCTTCTGCCTCCAATAGATTTCCTAAGCACTAGTGTTTTAAGGAACAGTTTAAAAAGAGAATCATATTGTGATTTCTTGATAATGGGTGTGTTCCTTATCTTCTCCTAGTGTCTAAACTCTTCTCCATGGCTGGACCCCCAAATAATATTCCTTTACGTGCTAAGGGGTATCTAGAGAGTGTGATAGGTTTAATAACTACCCTCACCCTAAAGCGTACCCTAACCCTAACCCCTACCCTAACACTAACACGTACCCTAAACCGAGCCCTAACCCTAACACTAAACCTAACCCTAACCCTAACCCATACCCTACGCCCTACCCGAACCCCTCCCCGAACCCGTACCCTAAGCCATACCCTAACCCTCACCCTAACCCTAACCCTAACCCTAAGCTACCCTTGACGGCTTCTGCCTCCAATAGATTTCCTAAGCACTAGTGTTTTAAGGAACAGGTGAAAAAGAGAATCCTAATGTGATTTCTTGATAATGGGTGTGTTCCTTATCTTCTCCTCGTGTCTAAACTCTTCTCCATGGTTGGACCCCCAAATAATATAACTTTACGTGCTAAGGGGTTTCTAGAGAGTGTGATAGGTTTAATAACTACCCGCACCCTAATGCGTACCCTAACCCTAACCCCTACCCTAACCCTAACGCGTACCCTAATCCGAACCCATACCCTAAACCGAGCCCTAACCCTAACACTAGCCCTAACCCTATACCTAACCAATACCCTACGCCCTACCCGAACCCCTCCCTGAACCCGTACCCTAAGCCATACCCTAACCCTCACCCTAACCCTAACCCTAACCCTAAGCTACCCTTGACTGCTTCTGCCTCCAATAGATTTCCTAAGCACTAGTGTTTTAAGGAACAGGTTAAAAAGAGAATCCTAATGTGATTTCGTGATAATGGGTGTGTTCCTTATCTTCTCCTAGTGTCTAAACTCTTCTCCATGGCTGGACCCCCAAATAATATTCCTTTACGTGCTAAGGGTTATCTAGAGAGTGGGATAGGTTTAATAACTACCCTCACCCTAACGCGTACCCTAACCCTAACCCCTACCCTAACCCTAGCGTGTACCCTAATCCCATCCCGTACCCTAAACCGAGCCCTAACCCTAACACTAACTCTAACCCTAACCCTAACCCATACCCTACGCCCTACCCGAACCCCTCCCTGAACCCGTACCCTAAACCGTACCCTAACCCTCACCCTAACCCTAACCCTAACCCTAAGCTACCCTTGACGGCTTCTGCCTCCAATAGATTTCCTAAGCACTAGTGTTTTAAGGAACAGGTTAAAAAGAGAATCCTAATGTGATTTCTTGATAATGGGTGTGTTCCTTATCTTCTCCTCGTGTCTAAACTCTTCTCCATGGTTGGACCCCCAAATAATATTCCTTTACGTGCTAAGGGGTATCTAGAGAGTGGGATAGGTTTAATAACTACCCTCACCCTAACGCGTTCCCTAACCCTAACCCCTACCCTAACCCTAAAGCGTACCCTAATCCTAACCCGTACCCTAAACCGAGCCCTAACACTAACACTGGCCCTAACCCTAACCCTAACCAATACCCTACGCCCTACCCGAACCCCTCCCCGAACCCGTACCCTAAGCCGTACCCTAACCCTCACCCTCACCCTAACCCTAACCCTAAGCTACCCTTGACTGCTTCTGCCTCCAATAGATTTCCTAAGCACTAGTGTTTTAAGGAACAGTTTAAAAAGAGAATCATATTGTGATTTCTTGATAATGGGTGTGTTCCTTATCTTCTCCTAGTGTCTAAACTCTTCTCCATGGCTGGACCCCCAAATAATATTCCTTTACTTGCTAAGGGGTATCTAGAGAGTGGGATAGGTTTAATAACTACCCTCACCCTAAAGCGTACCCTAACCCTAACCACTACCCTAACACTAACGCGTACCCTAATCCTAACCCGTACCCTAAACCGAGCCCTAACCCTAACACTAACCCTAACCCTAACCCTAACACATACCCTATCCCCTACCCGAACCCCTCCCCGAACCCGTACCCTAAGCCGTACCCTAACCCTCACCCTAACCCTAACCCTAACCCTAAGCTACCCTTGACTGCTTCTGCCTCCAATAGATTTCCTAAGCACTAGTGTTTTAAGGAACAGGTTAAAAAGAGAATCCTAATGTGATTTCTTGATAATGGGTGTGTTCCTTATCTTCTCCTCGTGTCTAAACTCTTCTCCATGGCTGGACCCCCAAATAATATTCCTTTGCGTGCTAAGGGGTATCTAGAGAGTGGGATAGATTTAATAACTACCCTCACCCTAACGCGTACCCTAACCCTAACCCCTACCCTAACCCTAACGCGTACCCTAATCCTAACCCGTACCCTAAACCGAGCCCTAACCCTAACCCTTGCCCTAACCCTAACCCTAACCCATACCCTACGCCCTACCCGAACCCCTCCCCGAACCCGTACCCTAAGCCGTACCCTAACCCTCACCCTAACCCTAACCCTAACCCTAAGCTACCCTTGACTGCTTCTGCCTCCAATAGATTTCCTAAGCACTAGTGTTTTAAGGAACAGGTTAAAAAGAGAATCCTAATGTGATTTCTTGATAATGGGTGTGTTCCTTATATTCTCCTAGTGTCTGAACTCTTCTCCATGGCTGGACCACCAAATAATATTCCTTTACGTGCTAAGGGGTATCTACAGAGTGGGATAGTTTTAATAACTAACCTCACCCTATCGCGTACCCTAACCCTAACCCCTACCCTAACACTAACACGTACCCTAATCCTAACCCGTACCCTAAACCGAGCCCTAACCCTAACACTAAACCTAACCTTAACCCTTACCCATACCATACGCCCTACCCGAACCCCTCCCCGAACCCGTACCCTAAGCCATACCCTAACCCTCACCCTAACCCTAACCCTAACCCTAAGCTACCCTTGACTGCTTCTGCCTCCAATAGATTTCCTAAGCACTAGTGTTTTAAGGAACAGGTGAAAAAGAGAATCCTAATGTGATTTCTTGATAATGGGTGTGTTCCTTATCTTCTCCTCGTGTCTAAACTCTTCTCCATGGTTGGACCCCCAAATAATATTCCTTTACGTGCTAAGGGGTTTCTAGAGAGTGTGATAGGTTTAATAACTACCCGCACCCTAATGCGTACCCTAACCCTAACCCCTACCCTAACCCTAACGCGTACCCTAATCCGAACCCATACCCTAAACCGAGCCCTAACCCTAACACTAGCCCTAACCCTATACCTAACCAATACCCTACGCCCTACCCGAACCCCTCCCCGAACCCGTACCCTAAGCAATACCCTAACCCTCACCCTAACCCTAACCCTAACCCTAAGCTACCCTTGACTGCTTCTGCCTCCAATAGATTTCCTAAGCACTAGTGTTTTAAGGAACAGGTTAAAAAGAGAATCCTAATGTGATTTCTTGATAATGGGTGTGTTCCTTATCTTCTCCTAGTGTCTAAACTCTTCTCCATGGCTGGACCCCCAAATAATATTCCTTTACGTGCTAAGGGGTATCTAGAGAGTGGGATAGGTTTAATAACTACCCTCACCCTAACGCGTTCCCTAACCCTAACCCCTACCCTAACCCTAACGCGTACCCTAATCCTAACCCGTACCCTAAACCGAGCCCTAACCCTAACACTAACCCTAACCCTAACCCTAACCCATACCCTATGCCCTACCCGAACCCCTCCCCGAACCCGTACCCTAAGCAGTACCCTAACCCTCACCCTAACCCTACCCCTAACCCTAAGCTAGCCTTGACTGCTTCTGCCTCCAATAGATTTCCTAAGCACTAGTGTTTTAAGGAACAGGTGAAAAAGAGAATCCTAGTGTGATTTCTTGATAATGGGTGTGTTCCTTATCTTCTCCTCGTGTCTAAACTCTTCTCCATGGCTGGACCCCCAAATAATATTCCTTTACGTGCTAAGGGTTATCTAGAGAGTGGGATAGATTTAATAACTACCCTCACCCTAACGCGTACCCTAACCCTAACCCCTACCCTAACCCTAACGCGTACCTTAATCCTAACCCGTACCCTAAACCGAGCCCTAACCCTAACACTTGCCCTAACCCTAACCCTAACCAATACCCTACGCCCTACCCGAACCCCTCCCCGAACCCGTACCCTAAGCCGTACCCTAACCCTCACCCTAAGCCTAACCCTAACCCTAAGCTACCCTTGACTGCTTCTGCCTCCAATAGATTTCCTAAGCACTAGTGTTTTAAGGAACAGGTTAAAAAGAGAATCCTAATGTGATTTCTTGATAATGGGTGTGTTCCTTATCTTCTCCTAGTGTCTGAACTCTTCTCCATGGCTGGACCACCAAATAATATTCCTTTACGTGCTAAGGGGTATCTACAGAGTGGGATAGTTTTAATAACTAACCTCACCCTATCGCGTACCCTAACCCTAACCCCTACCCTAACACTAACACGTACCCTAATCCTAACCCGTACCCTAAACCGAGCCCTAACCCTAACACTAAACCTAACCCTAACCCTAACCCATACCCTACGCCCTACCCGAACCCCTCCCCGAACCCGTACCCTAAGCCATACCCTAACCCTCACCCTAACCCTAACCCTAACCCTAAGCTACCCTTGACTGCTTCTGCCTCCAATAGATTTCCTAAGCACTAGTGTTTTAAGGAACAGGTGAAAAAGAGAATCCTAATGTGATTTCTTGATAATGGGTGTGTTCCTTATCTTCTCCTCGTGTCTAAACTCTTCTCCATGGTTGGACCCCCAAATAATATTCCTTTACGTGCTAAGGGGTTTCTAGAGAGTGTGATAGGTTTAATAACTACCCGCACCCTAATGCGTACCCTAACCCTAACCCCTACCCTAACCCTAACGCGTACCCTAATCCGAACCCATACCCTAAACCGAGCCCTAACCCTAACACTAGCCCTAACCCTATACCTAACCAATACCCTACGCCCTACCCGAACCCCTCCCCGAACCCGTACCCTAAGCAATACCCTAACCCTCACCCTAACCCTAACCCTAACCCTAAGCTACCCTTGACTGCTTCTGCCTCCAATAGATTTCCTAAGCACTAGTGTTTTAAGGAACAGGTTAAAAAGAGAATCCTAATGTGATTTCGTGATAATGGGTGTGTTCCTTATCTTCTCCTAGTGTCTAAACTCTTCTCCATGGCTGGACCACCAAATAATATTCCTTTACGTGCTAAGGGGTATCTACAGAGTGGGATAGGTTTAATAACTAACCTCACCCTATCGCGTACCCTAACCCTAACCCCTACCCTAACACTAACACGTACCCTAATCCTAACCCGTACCCTAAACCGAGCCCTAACCCTAACACTAACCCTAACCCTAACCCTAACCCATAGCCTACGCCCTACCCGAACCCCTCCCCGAACCCGTACCCTAAGCCGTACCCTAACCCTCACCCTAACCCTAACCCTAACCCTAAGCTACCCTTGACTGCTTCTGCCTCCAATAGATTTCCTAAGCACTAGTGTTTTAAGGAACAGGTGAAAAAGAGAATCATAATGTGATTTCGTGATAATGGGTGTGTTCCTTATCTTCTCCTCGTGTCTAAACTCTTCTCCATGGTTGGACCCCCAAATAATATTCCTTTACGTGCTAAGGGGTTTCTAGAGAGTGTGATAGGTTTAATAACTACCCGCACCCTAATGCGTACCCTAACCCTAACCCCTACCCTAACCCTAACGCGTACCCTAATCCGAACCCATACCCTAAACCGAGCCCTAACCCTAACACTAGCCCTAACCCTATACCTAACCCATACCCTACGCCCTACCCGAACCCCTCCCCGAACCCGTACCCTAAGCCATACCCTAACCCTCACCCTAACCCTAACCCTAACCCTAAGCTACCCTTGACTTCTTCTGCCTCCAATAGATTTCCTAAGCACTAGTGTTTTAAGGAACAGGTTAAAAAGAGAATCATAATGTGATTTCGTGATAATGGGTGTGTTCCTTATCTTCTCCTCGTGTCTAAACTCTTCTCCATGGCTGGACCCCCAATAATATTCCTGTACGTGCTAAGGGGTATCTAGAGAGTGGGATAGGTTTAATAACTACCCTCACCCTAACGCGTACACTAACCCTAACCCCTACCCTAACCCTAACGCGTACCCTAATCCTAACCCATACCCTAAACCGAGCCCTAACCCTAACACTAACCCTAACCCTAACCCTAACCCATACCCTACGCCCTACCCGAAACCCTCCCCGAACCCGTACCCTAAGCCGTACCCTAACCCTCACCCTAACCCTAACCCTAACCCTAAGCTACCCTTGACGGCTTCTGCCTCCAATAGATTTCGTAAGCACTAGTGTTTTAAGGAACAGGTTAAAAAGAGAATCCTAATGTGATTTCGTGATAATGGGTGTGTTCCTTATCTTCTCCTAGTGTCTAAACTCTTCTCCATGGCTGGACCCCCAATAATATTCCTGTACGTGCTAAGGGGTATCTAGAGAGTGGGATAGGTTTAATAACTACCCTCACCCTAACGCGTACACTAACACTAACCCCTACCCTAACCCTAACGCGTACTCTAATCCTAACCCGTACCCTAAACCGAGCCCTAACCCTAACACTAACCCTAACCCTAACCCTAACCCATACCCTACGCCCTACCCGAACCCCTCCCCGAACCCGTACCCTAACCCTCACCCTAACCCTAACCCTAACCCTAAGCTACCCTTGACGGCTTCTGCCTCCAATAGATTTCCTAAGCACTAGTGTTTTAAGGAACAGGTTAAAAAGAGAATCCTAATGTGATTTCTTGATAATGGGTGTGTTCCTTATCTTCTCCTCGTGTCTAAACTCTTCTCCATGGCTGGACCCCCAAATAATATTCCTTTACGTGCTAAGGGGTATCTAGAGAGTAGGATAGGTTTAATAAGTACCCTCACCCTAACGCGTACCCTAACCCTAACCCCTACCCTAACCCTAACGCGTACCCTAATCCTAACCCGTACCCTAAACCGAGCCCTAAACCTAACACTAGCCCTAACCCTAACCCTAACCCATACCCTACGCCCTACCCGAACCCCTCCCCGAACCCGTACCCTAAGCCATACCCTAGCCCTCACCCTAACCCTAACACTAACCCTAAGCTACCCTTGACTGCTTCTGCCTCCAATAGATTTCCTAAGCACTAGTGTTTTAAGGAACAGGTTAAAAAGAGAATCCTAATATGATTTCGTGATAATGGGTGTGTTCCTTATCTTCTCCTAGTGTCTAAACTCTTCTCCATGGCTGGACCCCCAAATAATATTCCTTTACGTGCTAAGGGGTATCTAGAGAGTGGGATAGGTTTAATAACTATCCACACCCTAACGCGTACCCTAACTCTAACCCCTAACCTAACCCTAGCGCGTACCCTAATCCTAACCCGTACCCTAAACCGAGCCCTAACCCTAACACTAACTCTAACCCTAACCCTAACCCATACCCTACGCCCTACCCGAACCCCTCCCTGAACCCGTACCCTAAACCGTACCCTAACCCTCACCCTAACCCTAACCCTAACCCTAAGCTACCCTTGACGGATTCTGCCTCCAATAGATTTCCTAAGCACTAGTGTTTTAAGGAACAGGTTAAAAAGAGAATCCTAATATGATTTCTTGATAATGGGTGTGTTCCTTATCTTCTCCTCGTGTCTAAACTCTTCTCCATGGCTGGACCCCCAAATAATATTCCTTTACGTGCTAAGGGTTATCTAGAGAGTGGGATAGGTTTAATAACTACCCTCACCCTAACGCGTTCCCTAACCCTAACCCCTACCCTAACCCTAACGCGTACCCTAATCCTAACCCGTACCCTAAACCGAGCCCTAACCCTAACACTAGCCCTAACCCTAACCCTAACCAATACCCTACGCCCTACCCGAACCCCTCCCCGAACCCGTACCCTAAGCCGTACCCTAACCCTCACCGTAACCCTAAACCTAACCCTAAGCTACCCTTGACGGCTTCTGCCTCCAATAGAATTCCTAAGCACTAGTGTTTTAAGGAACAGGTTAAAAAGAGAATCCTAATGTGATTTCTTGATAATGGGTGTGTTCCTTATCTTCTCCTCGTGTCTAAACTCTTCTCCATGGCTGGATCCCCAAATAATATTCCTTTAAGTGCTAAGGGGTATCTAGAGAGTGGGATAGGTTTAATAACTACCCTCACCCTAACGCGTACCCTAACCCTAACCCCTACCCTAACCCTAACGCGTACCCTAATCCTAACCCGTACCCTAAACCGAGCCCTAAACCTAACACTAGCCCTAACCCTAACCCTAACCCGTACCCTACGCCCTACCCGAACCCCTCCCCGAACCCGTAACCTAAGCCATACCCTAACCCTCACCCTAACCCTAACCCTAACCCTAAGCTACCCTTGACTGCTTCTGCCTCCAATAGATTTCCTAAGCACTAGTGTTTTAAGGAACAGGTTAAAAAGAGAATCCTAATGTGATTTCGTGATAATGGGTGTGTTCCTTATCTTCTCCTCGTGTCTAAACTCTTCTCCATGGCTGGACCCCCAAATCATATTCCTTTATATGCTAAGGGGTATCTAGAGAGTGTGATAGGTTTAATAACTACCCTCACCCTAACACGTACCCTAACCCTAACCCCTACCCTAACCCTAACGCGTACGCTAATCCTAACCCGTACCCTAATCCGAGCCCTAACCATAACACTAACCCTAACCCTAATCCTAACCCATACCCTACGCCCTACCCGAACTCCTCCCCGAACCCGTACCCTAAGCCATACCCTAGCCCTCACCCTAACCCTAACCCTAACGCTAAGCTACACTTGACTGCTTCTGCCTCCAATAGATTTCCTAAGCACTAGTGTTTTAAGGAACAGTTTAAAAAGAGAATCATATTGTGATTTCTTGATAATGGGTGTGTTCCTTATCTTCTCCTAGTGTCTAAACTCTTCTCCATGGCTGGACCCCCAAATAATATTCCTTTACGTGCTAAGGGGTATCTAGAGAGTGGGATAGGTTTAATAACTACCCTCACCCTAAAGCGTACCCTAACCCTAACCACTACCCTAACACTAACGCGTACCCTAATCCTAACCCGTACCCTAAACCGAGCCCTAACCCTAACACTAACCCTAACCCTTACCCTAACCCATACCCTACGCCCTACCCGAACCCCTCCCCGAACCCGTACCCTAAGCCGTACCCTAACCCTCACCCTAACCCTAACCCTAACCCTAAGCTACCCTTGACTGCTTCTGCCTCCAATAGATTTCCTAAGCACTAGTGTTTTAAGGAACAGGTTAAAAAGAGAATCCTAATGTGATTTCTTGATAATGGGTGTGTTCCTTATCTTCTTCTCGTGTCTAAACTCTTCTCCATGGCTTGACCCCCAAATAATATTCCTTTACGTGCTAAGGGGTATCTAGAGAGTGGGATAGATTTAATAACTACCCTCACCCTAACGCGTACCCTAACCCTAACCCCTACCCTAACCCTAACGCGTACCCTAATCCTAACCCGTACCCTAAACCGAGCCCTAACCCTAACCCTTGCCCTAACCCTAACCCTAACCCATACCCTACGCCCTACCCGAACCCCTCCCCGAACCCGTACCCTAAGCCGTACCCTAACCCTCACCCTAACCCTAACCCTAACCCTAAGCTACCCTTGACTGCTTCTGCCTCCAATAGATTTCCTAAGCACTAGTGTTTTAAGGAACAGTTTAAAAAGAGAATCATATTGTGATTTCTTGATAATGGGTGTGTTCCTTATCTTCTCCTAGTGTCTAAACTCTTCTCCATGGCTGGACCCCCAAATAATATTCCTTTACGTGCTAAGGGGTATCTAGAGAGTGGGATAGGTTTAATAACTACCCTCAACCTAACGCGTACCCTAACCCTAACCACTACCCTAACACTAACGCGTACCCTAATCCTAACCCATACCCTAAACCGAGCCCTAACCCTAACACTAGCCCTAACCCTATACCTAACACATACCCTACGCCCTACCCGAACCCCTCCACAAACCCGTACCCTAAGCCATACCCTAACCCTCACCCTAACCCTAACCCTAACGCTAAGCTACCCTTGATTGCTTCTGCCACCAATAGATTTCCTAAGCACTAGTGTTTTAAGGAACAGGTTAAAAAGAGAATCCTAATGTGATTTCTTGATAATGGGTGTGTTCCTTATCTTCTCCTCGTGTCTAAACTCTTCTCCATGGCTGGATCCCCAAATAATATTCCTTTAAGTGCTAAGGGGTATCTAGAGAGTGGGATAGGTTTAATAACTACCCTCACCCTAACGCGTACCCTAACCCTAACCCCTACCCTAACCCTAACGCGTACCCTAATCCTAACCCGTACCCTAAACCGAGCCCTAAACCTAACACTAGCCCTAACCCTAACCCTAACCCGTACCCTACGCCCTACCCGAAGCACTCCCCGAACCCGTAACCTAAGCCATACCCTAACCCTCACCCTAACCCTAACCCTAACCCTAAGCTACCCTTGACTGCTTCTGCCTCCAATAGATTTCCTAAGCACTAGTGTTTTAAGGAACAGGTTAA
The DNA here is from genome assembly GCF_949987535.1 of Balaenoptera acutorostrata. Classification (NCBI taxonomy): domain Eukaryota; kingdom Metazoa; phylum Chordata; class Mammalia; order Artiodactyla; family Balaenopteridae; genus Balaenoptera; species Balaenoptera acutorostrata. The sequence goes on along the minus strand of NW_026645684.1, from coordinate 83,117 downwards.
AAAGAGAATCCTAATGTGATTTCGTGATAATGGGTGTGTTCCTTATCTTCTCCTCGTGTCTAAACTCTTCTCCATGGCTGGACCCCCAAATCATATTCCTTTATATGCTAAGGGGTATCTAGAGAGTGTGATAGGTTTAATAACTACCCTCACCCTAACACGTACCCTAACCCTAACCCCTACCCTAACCCTAACGCGTACCCTAATCCTAACCCGTACCCTAATCCGAGCCCTAACCATAACACTAACCCTAACCCTAATCCTAACCCATACCCTACGCCCTACCCGAACCCCTCCCCGAACCCGTACCCTAAGCCATACCCTAGCCCTCACCCTAACCCTAACCCTAACGCTAAGCTACACTTGACTGCTTCTGCCTCCAATAGATTTCCTAAGCACTAGTGTTTTAAGGAACAGTTTAAAAAGAGAATCATATTGTGATTTCTTGATAATGGGTGTGTTCCTTATCTTCTCCTAGTGTCTAAACTCTTCTCCATGGCTGGACCCCCAAATAATATTCCTTTACGTGCTAAGGGGTATCTAGAGAGTGGGATAGGTTTAATAACTACCCTCACCCTAAAGCGTACCCTAACCCTAACCACTACCCTAACACTAACGCGTACCCTAATCCTAACCCGTACCCTAAACCGAGCCCTAACCCTAACACTAACCCTAACCCTTACCCTAACCCATACCCTACGCCCTACCCGAACCCCTCCCCGAACCCGTACCCTAAGCCGTACCCTAACCCTCACCCTAACCCTAACCCTAACCCTAAGCTACCCTTGACTGCTTCTGCCTCCAATAGATTTCCTAAGCACTAGTGTTTTAAGGAACAGGTTAAAAAGAGAATCCTAATGTGATTTCTTGATAATGGGTGTGTTCCTTATCTTCTTCTCGTGTCTAAACTCTTCTCCATGGCTTGACCCCCAAATAATATTCCTTTACGTGCTAAGGGGTATCTAGAGAGTGGGATAGATTTAATAACTACCCTCACCCTAACGCGTACCCTAACCCTAACCCCTACCCTAACCCTAACGCGTACCCTAATCCTAACCCGTACCCTAAACCGAGCCCTAACCCTAACCCTTGCCCTAACCCTAACCCTAACCCATACCCTACGCCCTACCCGAACCCCTCCCCGAACCCGTACCCTAAGCCGTACCCTAACCCTCACCCTAACCCTAACCCTAACCCTAAGCTACCCTTGACTGCTTCTGCCTCCAATAGATTTCCTAAGCACTAGTGTTTTAAGGAACAGTTTAAAAAGAGAATCATATTGTGATTTCTTGATAATGGGTGTGTTCCTTATCTTCTCCTAGTGTCTAAACTCTTCTCCATGGCTGGACCCCCAAATAATATTCCTTTACGTGCTAAGGGGTATCTATAGAGTGGGATAGGTTTAATAACTACCCTCAACCTAACGCGTACCCTAACCCTAACCACTACCCTAACACTAACGCGTACCCTAATCCTAACCCATACCCTAAACCGAGCCCTAACCCTAACACTAGCCCTAACCCTATACCTAACACATACCCTACGCCCTACCCGAACCCCTCCACAAACCCGTACCCTAAGCCATACCCTAACCCTCACCCTAACCCTAACCCTAACGCTAAGCTACCCTTGATTGCTTCTGCCACCAATAGATTTCCTAAGCACTAGTGTTTTAAGGAACAGGTTAAAAAGAGAATCCTAATGTGATTTCTTGATAATGGGTGTGTTCCTTATCTTCTCCTCGTGTCTAAACTCTTCTCCATGGCTGGATCCCCAAATAATATTCCTTTAAGTGCTAAGGGGTATCTAGAGAGTGGGATAGGTTTAATAACTACCCTCACCCTAACGCGTACCCTAACCCTAACCCCTACCCTAACCCTAACGCGTACCCTAATCCTAACCCGTACCCTAAACCGAGCCCTAAACCTAACACTAGCCCTAACCCTAACCCTAACCCGTACCCTACGCCCTACCCGAAGCCCTCCCCGAACCCGTAACCTAAGCCATACCCTAACCCTCACCCTAACCCTAACCCTAACCCTAAGCTACCCTTGACTGCTTCTGCCTCCAATAGATTTCCTAAGCACTAGTGTTTTAAGGAACAGGTTAAAAAGAGAATCCTAATGTGATTTCGTGATAATGGGTGTGTTCCTTATCTTCTCCTCGTGTCTAAACTCTTCTCCATGGCTGGACCCCCAAATCATATTCCTTTATATGCTAAGGGGTATCTAGAGAGTGTGATAGGTTTAATAACTACCCTCACCCTAACACGTACCCTAACCCTAACCCCTACCCTAACCCTAACGCGTACCCTAATCCTAACCCGTACCCTAATCCGAGCCCTAACCATAAAACTAACCCTAACCCTAATCCTAACCCATACCCTACGCCCTACCCGAACCCCTCCCCGAACCCGTACCCTAAGCCATACCCTAGCCCTCACCCTAACCCTAACCCTAACGCTAAGCTACACTTGACTGCTTCTGCCTCCAATAGATTTCCTAAGCACTAGTGTTTTAAGGAACAGTTTAAAAAGAGAATCATATTGTGATTTCTTGATAATGGGTGTGTTCCTTATCTTCTCCTAGTGTCTAAACTCTTCTCCATGGCTGGACCCCCAAATAATATTCCTTTACGTGCTAAGGGGTATCTAGAGAGTGGGATAGGTTTAATAACTACCCTCACCCTAAAGCGTACCCTAACCCTAACCACTACCCTAACACTAACGCGTACCCTAATCCTAACCCGTACCCTAAACCGAGCCCTAACCCTAACACTAACCCTAACCCTTACCCTAACCCATACCCTACGCCCTACCCGAACCCCTCCCCGAACCCGTACCCTAAGCCGTACCCTAACCCTCACCCTAACCCTAACCCTAACCCTAAGCTACCCTTGACTGCTTCTGCCTCCAATAGATTTCCTAAGCACTAGTGTTTTAAGGAACAGGTTAAAAAGAGAATCCTAATGTGATTTCTTGATAATGGGTGTGTTCCTTATCTTCTTCTCGTGTCTAAACTCTTCTCCATGGCTTGACCCCCAAATAATATTCCTTTACGTGCTAAGGGGTATCTAGAGAGTGGGATAGATTTAATAACTACCCTCACCCTAACGCGTACCCTAACCCTAACCCCTACCCTAACCCTAACGCGTACCCTAATCCTAACCCGTACCCTAAACCGAGCCCTAACCCTAACCCTTGCCCTAACCCTAACCCTAACCCATACCCTACGCCCTACCCGAACCCCTCCCCGAACCCGTACCCTAAGCCGTACCCTAACCCTCACCCTAACCCTAACCCTAACCCTAAGCTACCCTTGACTGCTTCTGCCTCCAATAGATTTCCTAAGCACTAGTGTTTTAAGGAACAGTTTAAAAAGAGAATCATATTGTGATTTCTTGATAATGGGTGTGTTCCTTATCTTCTCCTAGTGTCTAAACTCTTCTCCATGGCTGGACCCCCAAATAATATTCCTTTACGTGCTAAGGGGTATCTAGAGAGTGGGATAGGTTTAATAACTACCCTCAACCTAACGCGTACACTAACCCTAACCACTACCCTAACACTAACGCGTACCCTAATCCTAACCCATACCCTAAACCGAGCCCTAACCCTAACACTAGCCCTAACCCTATACCTAACACATACCCTACGCCCTACCCGAACCCCTCCACAAACCCGTACCCTAAGCCATACCCTAACCCTCACCCTAACCCTAACCCTAACGCTAAGCTACCCTTGATTGCTTCTGCCACCAATAGATTTCCTAAGCACTAGTGTTTTAAGGAACAGGTTAAAAAGAGAATCCTAATGTGATTTCTTGATAATGGGTGTGTTCCTTATCTTCTCCTCGTGTCTAAACTCTTCTCCATGGCTGGATCCCCAAATAATATTCCTTTAAGTGCTAAGGGGTATCTAGAGAGTGGGATAGGTTTAATAACTACCCTCACCCTAACGCGTACCCTAACCCTAACCCCTACCCTAACCCTAACGCGTACCCTAATCCTAACCCGTACCCTAAACCGAGCCCTAAACCTAACACTAGCCCTAACCCTAACCCTAACCCGTACCCTACGCCCTACCCGAAGCCCTCCCCGAACCCGTAACCTAAGCCATACCCTAACCCTCACCCTAACCCTAACCCTAACCCTAAGCTACCCTTGACTGCTTCTGCCTCCAATAGATTTCCTAAGCACTAGTGTTTTAAGGAACAGGTTAAAAAGAGAATCCTAATGTGATTTCGTGATAATGGGTGTGTTCCTTATCTTCTCCTCGTGTCTAAACTCTTCTCCATGGCTGGACCCCCAAATCATATTCCTTTATATGCTAAGGGGTATCTAGAGAGTGTGATAGGTTTAATAACTACCCTCACCCTAACACGTACCCTAACCCTAACCCCTACCCTAACCCTAACGCGTACCCTAATCCTAACCCGTACCCTAATCCGAGCCCTAACCATAACACTAACCCTAACCCTAATCCTAACCCATACCCTACGCCCTACCCGAACCCCTCCCCGAACCCGTACCCTAAGCCATACCCTAGCCCTCACCCTAACCCTAACCCTAACGCTAAGCTACACTTGACTGCTTCTGCCTCCAATAGATTTCCTAAGCACTAGTGTTTTAAGGAACAGTTTAAAAAGAGAATCATATTGTGATTTCTTGATAATGGGTGTGTTCCTTATCTTCTCCTAGTGTCTAAACTCTTCTCCATGGCTGGACCCCCAAATAATATTCCTTTACGTGCTAAGGGGTATCTAGAGAGTGGGATAGGTTTAATAACTACCCTCACCCTAAAGCGTACCCTAACCCTAACCACTACCCTAACACTAACGCGTACCCTAATCCTAACCCGTACCCTAAACCGAGCCCTAACCCTAACACTAACCCTAACCCTTACCCTAACCCATACACTACGCCCTACCCGAACCCCTCCCCGAACCCGTACCCTAAGCCGTACCCTAACCCTCACCCTAACCCTAACCCTAACCCTAAGCTACCCTTGACTGCTTCTGCCTCCAATAGATTTCCTAAGCACTAGTGTTTTAAGGAACAGGTTAAAAAGAGAATCCTAATGTGATTTCTTGATAATGGGTGTGTTCCTTATCTTCTTCTCGTGTCTAAACTCTTCTCCATGGCTTGACCCCCAAATAATATTCCTTTACGTGCTAAGGGGTATCTAGAGAGTGGGATAGATTTAATAACTACCCTCACCCTAACGCGTACCCTAACCCTAACCCCTACCCTAACCCTAACGCGTACCCTAATCCTAACCCGTACCCTAAACCGAGCCCTAACCCTAACCCTTGCCCTAACCCTAACCCTAACCCATACCCTACGCCCTACCCGAACCCCTCCCCGAACCCGTACCCTAAGCCGTACCCTAACCCTCACCCTAACCCTAACCCTAACCCTAAGCTACCCTTGACTGCTTCTGCCTCCAATAGATTTCCTAAGCACTAGTGTTTTAAGGAACAGTTTAAAAAGAGAATCATATTGTGATTTCTTGATAATGGGTGTGTTCCTTATCTTCATCTAGTGTCTAAACTCTTCTCCATGGCTGGACCCCCAAATAATATTCCTTTACGTGCTAAGGGGTATCTAGAGAGTGGGATAGGTTTAATAACTACACTCAACCTAACGCGTACCCTAACCCTAACCACTACCCTAACACTAACGCGTACCCTAATCCTAACCCATACCCTAAACCGAGCCCTAACCCTAACACTAGCCCTAACCCTATACCTAACACATACCCTACGCCCTACCCGAACCCCTCCACAAACCCGTACCCTAAGCCATACCCTAACCCTCACCCTAACCCTAACCCTAACGCTACGCTACCCTTGATTGCTTCTGCCACCAATAGATTTCCTAAGCACTAGTGTTTTAAGGAACAGGTTAAAAAGAGAATCCTAATGTGATTTCGTGATAATGGGTGTGTTCCTTATCTTCTCCTAGTGTCTAAACTCTTCTCCATGGCTGGACCCCCAAATAATATTCCTTTACGTGCTAAGGGGTATCTAGAGAGTGGGATAGGTTTAATAACTACCCTCACCCTAAAGCGTACCCTTACCCTAACCACTACCCTAACACTAACGCGTACCCTAATCCTAACCCGTACCCTTAACCGAGCCCTAACCCTAACATTAACCCTAACCTTAACCCTAACCCATACACTACGCCCTACCCGAACCCCTCCCCGAACCCGTACCCTAAGCCGTACCCTAACCCTCACCCTAACCCTAACCTTAACCCTAAGCTACCCTTGACTGCTTCTTCCTCCAATTGATTTCCTAAGCACTAGTGTTTTAAGGAACACGTTAAAAAGAGAATCCTAATGTGATTTCTTGATAATGGGTGTGTTCCTTATCTTCTCCTCGTGTCTAAACTCTTCTCCATGGCTGGACCCCCAAATAATATTCCTTTACGTGCTAAGGGGTATCTAGAGAGTGGGATAGGTTTAATAACTACCCTCATCCTAACGCGTACCCTAACCCTAACCCCTACCCTAACCCTAACGCGTACCCTAATCCTAACCCGTACCCTAAACCGAGCCCTAAACCTAACACTAGCCCTAACCCTAACCCTAACCAATACCCTACGCCCTACCCGAACCCCTCCCCGAACCCGTACCCTAAGCCGTACCCTAACCCTCACCCTAACCTTAAGCTACCCTTGACTGCTTCTGCCTCCAATAGATTTCCTAAGCACTAGTGTTTTAAGGAACAGGTTAAAAAGAGAATCCTAATGTGATTTCTTGATAATGGGTGTGTTCCTTATCTTCTCCTAGTGTCTAAACTCTTCTCCATGGCTGGACCCCCAAATAATATTCCTTTACGTGCTAAGGGGTATCTAGAGAGTGGGATAGGTTTAATAACTAACCTCACCCTATCGCGTACCCTAACCCTAAACCCTACCCTAACACTAACGCGTACCCTAATCCTAACCCGTACCCTAAACCGAGCCCTAACCCTAACACTAACCCTAACCCTAACCCTAACCCATACCCTACGCCCTACCCGAACCCCTCCCCGAACCCGTACCCTAAGCCGTACCCTAACCCTCACCCTAACCCTAACCCTAACCCTAAGCTACCCTTGACGGCTTCTGCCTCCAATAGATTTCCTAAGCACTAGTGTTTTAAGGAACAGGTTAAAAAGAGAATCCTAATGTGATTTCTTGATAATGGGTGTGTTCCTTATTTTCTCCTAGTGTCTAAACTCTTCTCCATGGCTGGACCCCCAAATAATATTACTTTACGTGCTAAGGGGTATCTAGAGAGTGGGATAGGTTTAATAACTACCCTCACCCTAAAGCGTACCCTAACCCTAACCACTACCCTAACACTAACGCGTACCCTAATCCTAACCCGTACCCTTAACCGAGCCCTAACCCTAACACTAACCCTAACCCTAACCCTAACCCATACCCTACGCCCTACCCGAACCCCTCCCCGAACCCGTACCCTAAGCCGTACCCTAACCCTCACCCTAACCCTAACCCTAACCCTAAGCTACCCTTGACTGCTTCTGCCTCCTATAGATTTCCTAAGCACTAGTGTTTTAAGGAACAGGTTAAAAAGAGAATCCTAATGTGATTTCTTGATAATGGGTGTGTTCCTTATCTTCTCCTCGTGTCTAAACTCTTCTCCATGGCTGGACCCCCAAATAATATTCCTTTACGTGCTAAGGGGTATCTAGAGAGTGGGATAGATTTAATAACTACCCTCACCCTAACGCGTACCCTAACCCTAACCCCTACCCTAACCCTAACGCGTACCCTAATCCTAACCCGTACCCTAAACCGAGCCCTAACCCTAACCCTTGCCCTAACCCTAACCCTAACCCATACCCTACGCCCTACCCGAACCCCTCCCCGAACCCGTACCCTAAGCCGTACCCTAACCCTCACCCTAACCCTAACCCTAACCCTAAGCTACCCTTGACTGCTTCTGCCTCCAATAGATTTCCTAAGCACTAGTGTTTTAAGGAACAGTTTAAAAAGAGAATCATATTGTGATTTCTTGATAATGGGTGTGTTCCTTATCTTCTCCTAGTGTCTAAACTCTTCTCCATGGCTGGACCCCCAAATAATATTCCTTTACGTGCTAAGGGGTATCTAGAGAGTGGGATAGGTTTAATAACTACCCTCACCCTAACGCGTACCCTAACCCTAACCACTACCCTAACACTAACGCGTACCCTAATCCTAACCCATACCCTAAACCGAGCCCTAACCCTAACACAAGCCCTAACCCTATACCTAACCCATACCCTACGCCCTACCCGAACCCCTCCACAAACCCGTACCGTAAGCCATACCCTAACCCTCACCCTAACCCTAACCCTAACCCTAAGCTACCCTTGATTGCTTCTGCCACCAATAGATTTCCTAAGCACTAGTGTTTTAAGGAACAGGTTAAAAAGAGAATCCTAATGTGATTTCTTGATAATGGGTGTGTTCCTTATCTTCTCCTAGTGTCTAAACTCTTCTCCATGGCTGGACCCCCAAATAATATTCCTTTACGTGCTAAGGGGTATCTAGAGAGTGGGATAGGTTTAATAACTAACCTCACCCTATCGCGTACCCTAACCCTAAACCCTACCCTAACACTAACGCGTACCCTAATCCTAACCCGTACCCTAAACCGAGCCCTAACCCTAACACTAACCCTAACCCTAACCCTAACCCATACCCTACACCCTACCCGAACCCCTCCCCGAACCCGTACCCTAAGCCGTACCCTAACCCTAACCCTAACCCTAACCCTAACCCTAAGCTACCCTTGACTGCTTCTTCCTCCAGTAGATTTCCTAAGCACTAGTGTTTTAAGGAACAGGTTAAAAAGAGAATCCTAATGTGATTTCTTGATAATGGGTGTGTTCCTTATCTTCTCCTCGTGTCTAAACACTTCTCCATGGCTGGAACCCCAAATAATATTCCTTTAAGTGCTAAGGGGTATCTAGAGAGTGGGATAGGTTTAATAACTACCCTCACCCTAACGCGTACACTAACCCTAACCCCTACCCTAACCCTAACGCGTACCCTAATCCTAACCCGTACCCTAAACCGAGCCCTAAACCTAACACTAGCCCTAACCCTAACCCTGACCCATACCCTACGCCCTACCCGAACCCCTCCCCGAACCCGTACCTTAAGCCGTACCCTAACCCTTACCCTAACCCTAACCCTAACCCTAAGCTACCCTTGACTGCTTCTGCCTCCAATAGATTTCCTAAGCACTAGTGTTTTAAGGAACAGGTTAAAAAGAGAATCCTAATGTGATTTCGTGATAATGGGTGTGTTCCTTATCTTCTCCTCGTGTCTAAACTCTTCTCCATGGCTGGACCCCCAAATAATATTCCTTTATGTGCTAAGGGGTATCTAGAGAGTGTGATAGGTTTAATAACTACCCTCACCCTAACACGTACCCTAACCCTAACCCCTACCCTAACCCTAACGCGTACCCTAATCCTAACCCGTACCCTAAACCGAGCCCGAACCATAACACTAACCCTAACCCTAACCCTAACCCATACCCTACGCCCTACCCGAACCCCTCCCCGAACCCGTACCCTAAGCCGTACCCTAACCCTCACCCTAACCTTAAGCTACCCTTGACTGCTTCTGCCTCCAATAGATTTCCTAAGCACTAGTGTTTTAAGGAACAGGTTAAAAAGAGAATCCTAATGTGATTTCTTGATAATGGGTGTGTTCCTTATCTTCTCCTAGTGTCTAAACTCTTCTCCATGGCTGGACCCCCAAATAATATTCCTTTACGTGCTAAGGGGTATCTAGAGAGTGGGATAGGTTTAATAACTAACCTCACCCTATCGCGTACCCTAACCCTAAACCCTACCCTAACACTAACGCGTACCCTAATCCTAACCCGTACCCTAAACCGAGCCCTAACCCTAACACTAACCCTAACCCTAACCCATACCCTACGCCCTACCCGAACCCCTCCCCGAACCCGTACCCTAAGCCGTACCCTAACCCTCACCCTAACCCTAACCCTAACCCTAAGCTACCCTTGACGGCTTCTGCCTCCAATAGATTTCCTAAGCACTAGTGTTTTAAGGAACAGGTTAAAAAGAGAATCCTAATGTGATTTCTTGATAATGGGTGTGTTCCTTATCTTCTCCTAGTGTCTAAACTCTTCTCCATGGCTGGACCCCCAAATAATATTACTTTACGTGCTAAGGGGTATCTAGAGAGTGGGATAGGTTTAATAACTACCCTCACCCTAAAGAGTACCCTAACCCTAACCACTACCCTAACACTAACGCGTACCCTAATCCTAACCCGTACCCTTAACCGAGCCCTAACCCTAACACTAACCCTAACCCTTACCCTAACCCATACCCTACGCCCTACCCGAACCCCTCCCCGAACCCGTACCCTAAGCCGTACCCTAACCCTCACCCTAACCCTAACCCTAACCCTAAGCTACCCTTGACTGCTTCTGCCTCCAATAGATTTCCTAAGCACTAGTGTTTTAAGGAACAGGTTAAAAAGAGAATCCTAATGTGATTTCTTGATAATGGGTGTGTTCCTTATCTTCTCCTCGTGTCTAAACTCTTCTCCATGGCTGGACCCCCAAATAATATTCCTTTACGTGCTAAGGGGTATCTAGAGAGTGGGATAGATTTAATAACTACCCTCACCCTAACGCGTACCCTAACCCTAACCCCTACCCTAACCCTAACGCGTACCCTAATCCTAACCCGTACCCTAAACCGAGCCCTAACCCTAACCCTTGCCCTAACCCTAACCCTAACCCATACCCTACGCCCTACCCGAACCCCTCCCCGAACCCGTACCCTAAGCCGTACCCTAACCCTCCCCCTAACCCTAACCCTAACCCTAAGCTACCCTTGACTGCTTCTGCCTCCAATAGATTTCCTAAGCACTAGTGTTTTAAGGAACAGTTTAAAAAGAGAATCATATTGTGATTTCTTGATAATGGGTGTGTTCCTTATCTTCTCCTAGTGTCTAAACTCTTCTCCATGGCTGGACCCCCAAATAATATTCCTTTACGTGCTAAGGGGTATCTAGAGAGTGGGATAGGTTTAATAACTACCCTCACCCTAACGCGTACCCTAACCCTAACCACTACCCTAACACTAACGCGTACCCTAATCCTAACCCATACCCTAAACCGAGCCCTAACCCTAACACTAGCCCTAACCCTATACCTAACCCATACCCTACGCCCTACCCGAACCCCTCCACAAACCCGTACCCTAAGCCATACCCTAACCCTCACCCTAACCCTAACCCTAACCCTAAGCTACCCTTGATTGCTTCTGCCACCAATAGATTTCCTAAGCACTAGTGTTTTAAGGAACAGGTTAAAAAGAGAATCCTAATGTGATTTCTTGATAATGGGTGTATTCCTTATCTTCTCCTCGTGTCTAAACACTTCTCCATGGCTGGACCCCCAAATAATATTCCTTTAAGTGCTAAGGGGTATCTAGAGAGTTGGATAGGTTTAATAACTACCCTCACCCTAACGCGTACACTAACCCTAACCCCTACCCTAACCCTAACGCGTACCCTAATCCTAACCCGTACCCTAAACCGAGCCCTAAACCTAACACTAGCCCTAACCCTAACCCTAACCCATACCCTACGCCCTACCCGAACCCCTCCCCGAACCCGTACCTTAAGCCGTACCCTAACCCTCACCCTAACCCTAACCCTAACCCTAAGCTACCCTTGACGGCTTCTGCCTCCAATAGATTTCCTAAGCACTAGTGTTTTAAGGAACAGGTTAAAAAGAGAATCCTAATGTGATTTCGTGATAATGGGTGTGTTCCTTATCTTCTCCTCGTGTCTAAACTCTTCTCCATGGCTGGACCCCCAAATAATATTCCTTTATGTGCTAAGGGGTATCTAGAGAGTGTGATAGGTTTAATAACTACCCTCACCCTAACACGTACCCTAACCCTAACCCCTACCCTAACCCTAACGCGTACCCTAATCCTAACCCGTACCCTAAACCGAGCCCTAACCATAACACTAACCCTAACCCTAACCCATACCCTACGCCCTACCCGAACCCCTCCCCGAACCCGTACCCTAAGCCATACCCTAGCCCTCACCCTAACCCTAACCCTAACCCTAAGCTACCCTTGACTGCTTCTGCCTCCAATAGATTTCCTAAGCACTAGTGTTTTAAGGACCAGGTTAAAAAGAGAATCCTAATGTGATTTGGTGATAATGGGTGTGTTCCTTATCTTCTCCTAGTGTCTAAACTCTTCTCCATGGCTGGACCCCCAAATAATATTCCTTTACGTGCTAAGGGGTATCTAGAGAGTGGGATAGGGTTAATAACTACCCTCACCCTAACACGTACCCTAACCCTAACCCCTACCCTAACCCTAACGCGTACCCTAATCCTAACCCGTACCCTAAACCGAGCCCTAACCCTAACACTAACTCTAACCCTAACCCTAACCCATACCCTACGCCCTACCCGAACCCCTCCCTGAACCCGTACCCTAAACCGTACCCTAACCCTCACCCTAACCCTAACCCTAACCCTAAGCTACCCTTGACGGCTTCTGCCTCCAATAGATTTCCTAAGCACTAGTGTTTTAAGGAACAGGTTAAAAAGAGAATCCTAATGTGATTTCTTGATAATGGGTGTGTTCCTTATCTTCTCCTAGTGTCTAAACTCTTCTCCATGGCTGGACCCCCAAATAATATTCCTTTACGTGCTAAGGGGTATCTAGAGAGTGGGATAGGTTTAATAACTAACCTCACCCTATCGCATACCCTAACCCTAACCACTACCCTAACCCTAACGCGTACCCTAATCCTAACCCGTACCCTAAACCAAGCCCTAACCCTAACACTAACCCTAACCCTAACCCTAACACATAGCCTACGCCCTACCCGAACCCCTCCCCGAACCCGTACCCTAAGCCGTACCCTAACCCTAACCCTAACCCTAACCCTAACCCTAAGCTACCCTTGACTGCTTCTGCCTCCAATAGATTTCCTAAGCACTAGTGTTTTAAGGAACAGGTTAAAAAGAGAATCCTAATGTGATTTCTTGATAATGGGTGTGTTCCTTATCTTCTCCTAGTGTCTAAACTCTTCTCCATGGCTGGACCCCCAAATAATATTCCTTTACTTGCTAAGGGGTATCTAGAGAGTGGGATACGTTTAATAACTACCCTCACCCTAAAGCGTACCCTTACCCTAACCACTACCCTAACACTAACGCGTACCATAATCCTAACCCGTACCCTTAACCGAGCCCTAAACCTAACACTAACCCTAACCTTAACCCTAACCCATACACTACGCCCTAACCGAACCCCTCCCCGAACCCGTACCCTAAGCCGTACCCTAACCCTCACCCTAACCCTAACCCTAACCCTAAGCTACCCTTGACTGCTTCTTCCTCCAATAGATTTCCTAAGCACTAGTGTTTTAAGGAACAGGTTAAAAAGAGAATCCTAATGTGATTTCTTGATAATGGGTGTGTTCCTTATCTTCTCCTCGTGTCTAAACTCTTCTCCATGGCTGGACCCCCAAATAATATTCCTTTACGTGCTAAGGGGTATCTAGAGTGTGGGATAGGTTTAATAACTACCCTCACCCTAACACGTACCCTAACCCTAACCCCTACCCTAACCCTAACGCGTACCCTAATCCTAACCCGTAACCTAAACCGAGCCCTTACCCTAACACTAGCCCTAACCCTAACCCTAACCAATACCCTACGCCCTACCCGAACCCCTCCCCGAACCCGTACCCTAAGCCGTACCCTAACCCTCACCCTAACCTTAAGCTACCCTTGACTGCTTCTGCCTCCAATAGATTTCCTAAGCACTAGTGTTTTAAGGAACAGGTTAAAAAGAGAATCCTAATGTGATTTCTTGATAATGGGTGTGTTCCTTATCTTCTCCTAGTGTCTAAACTCTTCTCCATGGCTGGACCCCCAAATAATATTCCTTTACGTGCTAAGGGGTATCTAGAGAGTGGGATAGGTTTAATAACTAACCTCACCCTATCGCGTACCCTAACCCTAAACCCTACCCTAACACTAACGCGTACCCTAATCCTAACCCGTACCCTAAACCGAGCCCTAACCCTAACACTAACCCTAACCCTAAACCTAACCCATACCCTACGCCCTACCCGAACCCCTCCCCGAACCCGTACCCTAAGCCGTACCCTAACCCTCACCCGAACCCTAACCCTAACCCTAAGCTACCCTTGACGGCTTCTGCCTCCAATAGATTTCCTAAGCACTAGTGTTTTAAGGAACAGGTTAAAAAGAGAATCCTAATGTGATTTCTTGATAATGGGTGTGTTCCTTATCTTCTCCTAGTGTCTAAACTCTTCTCCATGGCTGGACCCCCAAATAATATTACTTTACGTGCTAAGGGGTATCTAGAGAGTGGGATAGGTTTAATAACTACCCTCACCCTAAAGCGTACCCTAACCCTAACAACAACCCTAACACTAACGCGTACCCTAATCCTAACCCGTACCCTTAACCGAGCCCTAACCCTAACACTAACCCTAACCCTTACCCTAACCCATACCCTACGCCCTACCCGAACCCCTCCCCGAACCCGTACCCTAAGCCATACCCTAGCCCTCACCCTAACCCTAACCCTAACCCTAAGCTACCCTTGACGGCTTCTGCCTCCAATAGATTTCCTAAGCACTAGTGTTTTAAGGAACAGGTTAAAAAGAGAATCCTAATGTGATTTCTTGATAATGGGTGTGTTCCTTATCTTCTCCTAGTGTCTAAACTCTTCTCCATGGCTGGACCCCCAAATAATATTCCTTTACGTGCTAAGGGGTATCTAGAGAGTGGGATAGGTTTAATAACTAACCTCACCCTATCGCGTACCCTAACCCTAAACCCTACCCTAACACTAACGCGTACCCTAATCCTAACCCGTACCCTAAACCGAGCCCTAACCCTAACACTAACCCTAACCCTAACCCTAACCCATACCCTACGCCCTACCCGAACCCCTCCCCGAACCCGTACCCTAAGCCGTACCCTAACCCTCACCCGAACCCTAACCCTAACCCTAAGCTACCCTTGACGGCTTCTGCCTCCAATAGATTTCCTAAGCAATAGTGTTTTAAGGAACAGGTTAAAAAGAGAATCCTAATGTGATTTCTTGATAATGGGTGTGTTCCTTATCTTCTCCTAGTGTCTAAACTCTTCTCCATGGCTGGACCCCCAAATAATATTACTTTACGTGCTAAGGGGTATCTAGAGAGTGGGATAGGTTTAATAACTACCCTCACCCTAAAGCGTACCCTAACCCTAACAACAACCCTAACACTAACGCGTACCCTAATCCTAACCCGTACCCTTAACCGAGCCCTAACCCTAACACTAACCCTAACCCTTACCCTAACCCATACCCTACGCCCTACCCGAACCCCTCCCCGAACCCGTACCCTAAGCCATACCCTAGCCCTCACCCTAACCCTAACCCTAACCCTAAGCTACCCTTGACTGCTTCTGCCTCCAATAGATTTCCTAAGCACTAGTGTTTTAAGGAACAGGTTAAAAAGAGAATCCTAATGTGATTTCTTGATAATGGGTGTGTTCCTTATCTTCTCCTCGTGTCTAAACTCTTCTCCATGGCTGGACCCCCAAATAATATTCCTTTACGTGCTAAGGGGTATATAGAGAGTGGGATAGATTTAATAACTACCCTCACCCTAACGCGTACCCTAACCCTAACCCCTACCCTAACCCTAACGCGTACCCTAATCCCAACCCGTACCCTAAACCGAGCCCTAACCCTAACCCTTGCCCTAACCCTAACCCTAACCCATACCCTACGCCCTACCCGAAACCCTCCCCGAACCCGAACCCTAAGCCGTACCCTAACCCTCACCCTAACCCTAACCCTAACCCTAAGCTACCCTTGACTGCTTCTGCCTCCAATAGATTTCCTAAGCACTAGTGTTTTAAGGAACAGGTTAAAAAGAGAATCCTAATGTGATTTTGTGATAATGGGTGTGTTCCTTATCTTCTCCTAGTGTCTAAACTCTTCTCCATGGCTGGACCCCCATTAATATTCCTTTACGTGCTAAGGGGTATCTAGAGAGTGGGATAGGTTTAATAACTACCCTCACCCTAACGCGTACACTAACCCTAACCCCTACCCTAACCATAACGCGTACCCTAATCCTAACCCGTACCCTAAACCGAGCCCTAACCCTAACACTAACCCTAACCCTAACCCTAACCCATACCCTACGCCCTACCCGAACCCCTCCCCGAACCCGTACCCTAAGCCGTACCCTAACCCTCACCCTAACCCTAACCCTAACCCTAAGCTACCCTTGACGGCTTCTGCCTCCAATAGATTTCCTAAGCACTAGTGTTTTAAGGAACAGGTTAAAAAGAGAATCCTAATGTGATTTCTTGATAATGGGTGTGTTCCTTATCTTCTCCTCGTGTCTAAACTCTTCTCCATGGCTGGACCCCCAAATAATATTCCTTTACGTGCTAAGGGGTATCTAGAGAGTGGGATAGGTTTAATAACTACCCTCACCCTAACGCGTACCCTAACCCTAACCCCTACCCTAACCCTAACGCGTACCCTAATCCTAACCCGTACCCTAAACCGAGCCCTAAACCTAACGCTAGCCCTAACCCTAACCCTAACACATACCCTACGCCCTACCCGAACCCCTCCCCGAACCCGTACCCTAAACCGTACCCTAACCCTCACCCTAACCGTAACCCTAACCCTAAGCTACACTTGACGGCTTCTGCCTCCAATAGATTTCCTAAACACTAGTGTTTTAAGGAACAGGTTAAAAAGAGAATCCTAATGTGATTTCTTGATAATGGGTGTGTTCCTTATCTTCTCCTAGTGTCTAAACTCTTCTCCATGGCTGGACCCCCAAATAATATTCCTTTACGTGCTAAGGGGTATCTAGAGAGTGGGATAGGTTTAATAACTACCCTCACCCTAACACGTACCCTAACCCTAACCCCTACCCTAACCCTAACGCGTACCCTAATCCTAACCCGTACCCTAAACCGAGCCCTAACCCTAACACTAACTCTAACCCTAACCCTAACACATACCCTACGCCCTACCCGAACCCCTCCCTGAACCCGTACCCTAAACCGTACCCTAACCCTCACCCTAACCCTAACCCTAACCCTAAGCTACCCTTGACGGCTTCTGCCTCCAATAGATTTCCTAAGCACTAGTGTTTTAAGGAACAGGTTAAAAAGAGAATCCTAATGTGATTTCTTGATAATGGGTGTGTTCCTTATCTTCTCCTAGTGTCTAAACTCTTCTCCATGGCTGGACCCCCAAATAATATTCCTTTACGTGCTAAGGGGTATCTAGAGAGTGGGATAGGTTTAATAACTAACCTCACCCTATCGCATACCCTAACCCTAACCCCTACCCTAACCCTAACGCGTACCCTAATCCTAACCCGTACCCTAAACCAAGCCCTAACCCTAACACTAACCCTAACCCTAACCCTAACACATAGCCTACGCCCTACCCGAACCCCTCCCCGAACCCGTACCCTAAGCCGTACCCTAACCCTAACGCTAACCCTAACCCTAACCCTAAGCTACCCTTGACTGCTTCTCCCTCCAATAGATTTCCTAAGCACTAGTGTTTTAAGGAACAGGTTAAAAAGAGAATCCTAATGTGATTTCTTGATAATGGGTGTGTTCCTTATCTTCTCCTAGTGTCTAAACACTTCTCCATGGCTGGACCCCCAAATAATATTCCTTTACGTGCTAAGGGGTATCTAGAGAGTGGGATAGGTTTAATAACTACCCTCACCCTAAAGCGTACCCTTACCCTAACCACTACCCTAACACTAACGCGTACCCTAATCCTAACCCGTACCCTTAACCGAGCCCTAACCCTAACACTAACCCTAACCTTAACCCTAACCCATACACTACGCCCTACCCGAACCCCTCCCCGAACCCGTACCCTAAGCCGTACCCTAACCCTCACCCTAACCTTAAGCTACCCTTGACTGCTTCTGCCTCCAATAGATTTCCTAAGCACTAGTGTTTTAAGGAACAGGTTAAAAAGAGAATCCTAATGTGATTTCTTGATAATGGGTGTGTTCCTTATCTTCTCCTAGTGTCTAAACTCTTCTCCATGGCTGGACCCCCAAATAATATTCCTTTACGTGCTAAGGGGTATCAAGATAGTGGGATAGGTTTAATAACTAACCTCACCCTATCGCGTACCCTAACCCTAAACCCTACCCTAACACTAACGCGTACCCTAATCCTAACCCGTACCCTAAACCGAACCCTAACCCTAACACTAACCCTAACCCTAACCCTAAACCATACCCTACGCCCTACCCGAACCCCTCCCCGAACCCGTATCCTAAGCCGTACCCTAACCCTCACCTGAACCCTAACCCTAACCCTAAGCTACCCTTGACGGCTCCTGCCTCCAATAGATTTCCTAAGCACTAGTGTTTTAAGGAACAGGTTAAAAAGAGAATCCTAATGTGATTTCTTGATAATGGGTGTGTTCCTTATCTTCTCCTAGTGTCTAAACTCTTCTCCATGGCTGGACCCCCAAATAATATTACTTTACGTGCTAAGGGGTATCTAGAGAGTGGGATAGGTTTAATAACTACCCTCACCCTAAAGCGTACCCTAACCCTAACCACTACCCTAACACTAACGCGTACCCTAATCCTAACCCGTACCCTTAACCGAGCCCTAACCCTAACACTAACCCTAACCCTTACCCTAACCCATACCCTACGCCCTACCCGAACCCCTCCCCGAACCCGTACCCTAAGTCGTACCCTAACCCTCACCCTAACCCTAACCCTAACCCTAAGCTACCCTTGACTGCTTCTGCCTCCAATAGATTTCCTAAGCACTAGTGTTTTAAGGAACAGGTTAAAAAGAGAATCCTAATGTGATTTCTTGATAATGGGTGTGTTCCTTATCTTCTCCTCGTGTCTAAACTCTTCTCCATGGCTGGACTCCCAAATAATATTCCTTTACGTGCTAAGGGGTATCTAGAGAGTGGGATAGGTTTAATAACTACCCTCACCCTAACGCGTACCCTAACCCTAACCCCTACCCTAACCCTAACGCGTACCCTAATCCTAACCCGTACCCTAAACCGAGCCCTAAACCTAACGCTAGCCCTAACCCTAACCCTAACACATACCCTACGCCCTACCCGAACCCCTCCCCGAACCCGTACCCTAAACCGTACCCTAACCCTCACCCTAACCGTAACCCTAACCCTAAGCTACACTTGACGGCTTCTGCCTCCAATAGATTTCCTAAACACTAGTGTTTTAAGGAACAGGTTAAAAAGAGAATCCTAATGTGATTTCTTGATAATGGGTGTGTTCCTTATCTTCTCCTAGTGTCTAAACTCTTCTCCATGGCTGGACCCCCAAATAATATTCCTTTACGTGCTAAGGGGTATCTAGAGAGTGGGATAGGTTTAATAACTACCCTCACCCTAACACGTACCCTAACCCTAACCCCTACCCTAACCCTAACGCGTACCCTAATCCTAACCCGTACCCTAAACCGAGCCCTAACCCTAACACTAACTCTAACCCTAACCCTAACCCATACCCTACGCCCTACCCGAACCCCTCCCTGAACCCGTACCCTAAACCGTACCCTAACCCTCACCCTAACCCTAACCCTAACCCTAAGCTACCCTTGACGGCTTCTGCCTCCAATAGATTTCCTAAGCACTAGTGTTTTAAGGAACAGGTTAAAAAGAGAATCCTAATGTGATTTCTTGATAATGGGTGTGTTCCTTATCTTCTCCTAGTGTCTAAACTCTTCTCCATGGCTGGACCCCCAAATAATATTCCTTTACGTGCTAAGGGGTATCTAGAGAGTGGGATAGGTTTAATAACTAACCTCACCCTATCGCATACCCTAACCCTAACCCCTACCCTAACCCTAACGCGTACCCTAATCCTAACCCGTACCCTAAACCAAGCCCTAACCCTAACACTAACCCTAACCCTAACCCTAACACATAGCCTACGCCCTACCCGAACCCCTCCCCGAACCCGTACCCTAAGCCGTACCCTAACCCTAACGCTAACCCTAACCCTAACCCTAAGCTACCCTTGACTGCTTCTCCCTCCAATAGATTTCCTAAGCACTAGTGTTTTAAGGAACAGGTTAAAAAGAGAATCCTAATGTGATTTCTTGATAATGGGTGTGTTCCTTATCTTCTCCTAGTGTCTAAACACTTCTCCATGGCTGGACCCCCAAATAATATTCCTTTACGTGCTAAGGGGTATCTAGAGAGTGGGATAGGTTTAATAACTACCCTCACCCTAAAGCGTACCCTTACCCTAACCACTACCCTAACACTAACGCGTACCCTAATCCTAACCCGTACCCTTAACCGAGCCCTAACCCTAACACTAACCCTAACCTTAACCCTAACCCATACACTACGCCCTACCCGAACCCCTCCCCGAACCCGTACCCTAAGCCGTACCCTAACCCTCACCCTAACCTTAAGCTACCCTTGACTGCTTCTGCCTCCAATAGATTTCCTAAGCACTAGTGTTTTAAGGAACAGGTTAAAAAGAGAATCCTAATGTGATTTCTTGATAATGGGTGTGTTCCTTATCTTCTCCTAGTGTCTAAACTCTTCTCCATGGCTGGACCCCCAAATAATATTCCTTTACGTGCTAAGGGGTATCAAGATAGTGGGATAGGTTTAATAACTAACCTCACCCTATCGCGTACCCTAACCCTAAACCCTACCCTAACACTAACGCGTACCCTAATCCTAACCCGTACCCTAAACCGAACCCTAACCCTAACACTAACCCTAACCCTAACCCTAACCCATACCCTACGCCCTACCCGAACCCCTCCCCGAACCCGTACCCTAAGCCGTACCCTAACCCTCACCCGAACCCTAACCCTAACCCTAAGCTACCCTTGACGGCTTCTGCCTCCAATAGATTTCCTAAGCACTAGTGTTTTAAGGAACAGGTTAAAAAGAGAATCCTAATGTGATTTCTTGATAATGGGTGTGTTCCTTATCTTCTCCTAGTGTCTAAACTCTTCTCCATGGCTGGACCCCCAAATAATATTACTTTACGTGCTAAGGGGTATCTAGAGAGTGGGATAGGTTTAATAACTACCCTCACCCTAAAGCGTACCCTAACCCTAACCACTACCCTAACACTAACGCGTACCCTAATCCTAACCCGTACCCTTAACCGAGCCCTAACCCTAACACTAACCCTAACCCTTACCCTAACCCATACCCTACGCCCTACCCGAACCCCTCCCCGAACCCGTACCCTAAGTCGTACCCTAACCCTCACCCTAACCCTAACCCTAACCCTAAGCTACCCTTGACTGCTTCTGCCTCCAATAGATTTCCTAAGCACTAGTGTTTTAAGGAACAGGTTAAAAAGAGAATCCTAATGTGATTTCTTGATAATGGGTGTGTTCCTTATCTTCTCCTCGTGTCTAAACTCTTCTCCATGGCTGGAACCCCAAATAATATTCCTTTACGTGCTAAGGGTTATATAGAGAGTGGGATAGATTTAATAACTACCCTCACCCTAACGCGTACCCTAACCCTAACCCCTACCCTAACCCTAACGCGTACCCTAATCCTAACCCGTACCCTAAACCGAGCCCTAAACCTAACCCTTGCCCTAACCCTAACCCTAACCCATACCCTACGCCCTACCCGAACCCCTCCCCGAACCGGTACCCTAAGTCGTACCCTAACCCTCACCCTAACCCTAACCCTAACCCTAAGCTACCCTTGACTGCTTCTGCCTCCAATAGATTTCCTAAGCACTAGTGTTTTAAGGAACAGGTTAAAAAGAGAATCCTAATGTGATTTCGTGATAATGGGTGTGTTCCTTATCTTCTCCTAGTGTCTAAACTCTTCTCCATGGCTGGACCCCCATTAATATTCCTTTACGTGCTAAGGGGTATCTAGAGAGTGGGATAGGTTTAATAACTACCCTCACCCTAACGTGTACACTAACCCTAACCCCTACCCTAACCATAACGCGTACCCTAATCCTAACCCGTACCCTAAACCGAGCCCTAACCCTAACACTAACCCTAACCCTAACCCTAACCCATACCCTACGCCCTACCCGAACCCCTCCCCGAACCCGTACCCTAAGCCGTACCCTAACCCTCACCCTAACCCTAACCCTAACCCTAAGCTACCCTTGACGGCTTCTGCCTCCAATAGATTTCCTAAGCACTAGTGTTTTAAGGAACAGGTTAAAAAGAGAATCCTAATGTGATTTCTTGATAATGGGTGTGTTCCTTATCTTCTCCTCGTGTCTAAACTCTTCTCCATGGCTGGACCCCCAAATAATATTCCTTTACGTGCTAAGGGGTATCTAGAGAGTGGGATAGGTTTAATAACTACCCTCACCCTAACGCGTACCCTAACCCTAACCCCTACCCTAACCCTAACGCGTACCCTAATCCTAACCCGTACCCTAAACCGAGCCCTAAACCTAACGCTAGCCCTAACCCTAACCCTAACACATACCCTACGCCCTACCCGAACCCCTCCCCGAACCCGTACCCTAAGCCATACCCTAGCCCTCACCCTAACCCTAACACTAACCCTAAGCTACCCTTGACTGCTTCTGCCTCCAATAGATTTCCTAAGCACTACTGTTTTAAGGAACAGGTTAAAAAGAGAATCCTAATGTGATTTCGTGATAATGGGTGTGTTCCTTATCTTCTCCTAGTGTCTAAACTCTTCTCCATGGCTGGACCCCCAAATAATATTCCTTTACGTGCTAAGGGGTATCTAGAGAGTGGGATAGGTTTAATAACTAACCTCACCCTATCGCGTACCCTAACCCTAAACCCTACCCTAACACTAACGCGTACCCTAATCCTAACCCGTACCCTAAACCGAGCCCTAACCCTAACACTAACCCTAACCCTAACCCATACCCTACGCCCTACCCGAACCCCTCCCCGAACCCGTACCCTAAGCCGTACCCTAACCCTCACCCTAACCCTAACCCTAACCCTAAGCTACCCTTGACGGCTTCTGCCTCCAATAGATTTCCTAAGCACTAGTGTTTTAAGGAACAGGTTAAAAAGAGAATCCTAATGTGATTTCTTGATAATGGGTGTGTTCCTTATCTTCTCCTAGTGTCTAAACTCTTCTCCATGGCTGGACCCCCAAATAATATTACTTTACGTGCTAAGGGGTATCTAGAGAGTGGGATAGGTTTAATAACTACCCTCACCCTAAAGAGTACCCTAACCCTAACCACTACCCTAACACTAACGCGTACCCTAATCCTAACCCGTACCCTTAACCGAGCCCTAACCCTAACACTAACCCTAACCCTTACCCTAACCCATACCCTACGCCCTACCCGAACCCCTCCCCGAACCCGTACCCTAAGCCGTACCCTAACCCTCACCCTAACCCTAACCCTAACCCTAAGCTACCCTTGACTGCTTCTGCCTCCAATAGATTTCCTAAGCACTAGTGTTTTAAGGAACAGGTTAAAAAGAGAATCCTAATGTGATTTCTTGATAATGGGTGTGTTCCTTATCTTCTCCTCGTGTCTAAACTCTTCTCCATGGCTGGACCCCCAAATAATATTCCTTTACGTGCTAAGGGGTATCTAGAGAGTGGGATAGATTTAATAACTACCCTCACCCTAACGCGTACCCTAACCCTAACCCCTACCCTAACCCTAACGCGTACCCTAATCCTAACCCGTACCGTAAACCGAGCCCTAACCCTAACCCTTGCCCTAACCCTAACCCTAACCCATACCCTACGCCCTACCCGAACCCCTCCCCGAACCCGTACCCTAAGCCGTACCCTAACCCTCCCCCTAACCCTAACCCTAACCCTAAGCTACCCTTGACTGCTTCTGCCTCCAATAGATTTCCTAAGCACTAGTGTTTTAAGGAACAGTTTAAAAAGAGAATCATATTGTGATTTCTTGATAATGGGTGTGTTCCTTATCTTCTCCTAGTGTCTAAACTCTTCTCCATGGCTGGACCCCCAAATAATATTCCTTTACGTGCTAAGGGGTATCTAGAGAGTGGGATAGGTTTAATAACTACCCTCACCCTAACGCGTACCCTAACCCTAACCACTACCCTAACACTAACGCGTACCCTAATCCTAACCCATACCCTAAACCGAGCCCTAACCCTAACACTAGCCCTAACCCTATACCTAACCCATACCCTACGCCCTACCCGAACCCCTCCACAAACCCGTACCCTAAGCCATACCCTAACCCTCACCCTAACCCTAACCCTAACCCTAAGCTACCCTTGATTGCTTCTGCCACCAATAGATTTCCTAAGCACTAGTGTTTTAAGGAACAGGTTAAAAAGAGAATCCTAATGTGATTTCTTGATAATGGGTGTATTCCTTATCTTCTCCTCGTGTCTAAACACTTCTCCATGGCTGGACCCCCAAATAATATTCCTTTAAGTGCTAAGGGGTATCTAGAGAGTTGGATAGGTTTAATAACTACCCTCACCCTAACGCGTACACTAACCCTAACCCCTACCCTAACCCTAACGCGTACCCTAATCCTAACCCGTACCCTAAACCGAGCCCTAAACCTAACACTAGCCCTAACCCTAACCCTAACCCATACCCTACGCCCTACCCGAACCCCTCCCCGAACCCGTACCTTAAGCCGTACCCTAACCCTCACCCTAACCCTAACCCTAACCCTAAGCTACCCTTGACGGCTTCTGCCTCCAATAGATTTCCTAAGCACTAGTGTTTTAAGGAACAGGTTAAAAAGAGAATCCTAATGTGATTTCGTGATAATGGGTGTGTTCCTTATCTTCTCCTCGTGTCTAAACTCTTCTCCATGGCTGGACCCCCAAATAATATTCCTTTATGTGCTAAGGGGTATCTAGAGAGTGTGATAGGTTTAATAACTACCCTCACCCTAACACGTACCCTAACCCTAACCCCTACCCTAACCCTAACGCGTACCCTAATCCTAACCCGTACCCTAAACCGAGCCCTAACCATAACACTAACCCTAACCCTAACCCATACCCTACGCCCTACCCGAACCCCTCCCCGAACCCGTACCCTAAGCCATACCCTAGCCCTCACCCTAACCCTAACCCTAACCCTAAGCTACCCTTGACTGCTTCTGCCTCCAATAGATTTCCTAAGCACTAGTGTTTTAAGGACCAGGTTAAAAAGAGAATCCTAATGTGATTTGGTGATAATGGGTGTGTTCCTTATCTTCTCCTAGTGTCTAAACTCTTCTCCATGGCTGGACCCCCAAATAATATTCCTTTACGTGCTAAGGGGTATCTAGAGAGTGGGATAGGGTTAATAACTACCCTCACCCTAACACGTACCCTAACCCTAACCCCTACCCTAACCCTAACGCGTACCCTAATCCTAACCCGTACCCTAAACCGAGCCCTAACCCTAACACTAACTCTAACCCTAACCCTAACCCAT
Organism: Balaenoptera acutorostrata; assembly: GCF_949987535.1. Taxonomy (NCBI): domain Eukaryota; kingdom Metazoa; phylum Chordata; class Mammalia; order Artiodactyla; family Balaenopteridae; genus Balaenoptera; species Balaenoptera acutorostrata. The sequence goes on along the minus strand of NW_026645684.1, from coordinate 57,612 downwards.
ACCCTACGCCCTACCCGAACCCCTCCCTGAACCCGTACCCTAAACCGTACCCTAACCCTCACCCTAACCCTAACCCTAACCCTAAGCTACCCTTGACGGCTTCTGCCTCCAATAGATTTCCTAAGCACTAGTGTTTTAAGGAACAGGTTAAAAAGAGAATCCTAATGTGATTTCTTGATAATGGGTGTGTTCCTTATCTTCTCCTAGTGTCTAAACTCTTCTCCATGGCTGGACCCCCAAATAATATTCCTTTACGTGCTAAGGGGTATCTAGAGAGTGGGATAGGTTTAATAACTAACCTCACCCTATCGCATACCCTAACCCTAACCACTACCCTAACCCTAACGCGTACCCTAATCCTAACCCGTACCCTAAACCAAGCCCTAACCCTAACACTAACCCTAACCCTAACCCTAACACATAGCCTACGCCCTACCCGAACCCCTCCCCGAACCCGTACCCTAAGCCGTACCCTAACCCTAACCCTAACCCTAACCCTAACCCTAAGCTACCCTTGACTGCTTCTGCCTCCAATAGATTTCCTAAGCACTAGTGTTTTAAGGAACAGGTTAAAAAGAGAATCCTAATGTGATTTCTTGATAATGGGTGTGTTCCTTATCTTCTCCTAGTGTCTAAACTCTTCTCCATGGCTGGACCCCCAAATAATATTCCTTTACGTGCTAAGGGGTATCTAGAGAGTGGGATAGGTTTAATAACTACCCTCACCCTAAAGCGTACCCTTACCCTAACCACTACCCTAACACTAACGCGTACCATAATCCTAACCCGTACCCTTAACCGAGCCCTAAACCTAACACTAACCCTAACCTTAACCCTAACCCATACACTACGCCCTAACCGAACCCCTCCCCGAACCCGTACCCTAAGCCGTACCCTAACCCTCACCCTAACCCTAACCCTAACCCTAAGCTACCCTTGACTGCTTCTGCCTCCAATAGATTTCCTAAGCACTAGTGTTTTAAGGAACAGGTTAAAAAGAGAATCCTAATGTGATTTCTTGATAATGGGTGTGTTCCTTATCTTCTCCTCGTGTCTAAACTCTTCTCCATGGCTGGACCCCCAAATAATATTCCTTTACGTGCTAAGGGGTATCTAGAGTGTGGGATAGGTTTAATAACTACCCTCACCCTAACACGTACCCTAACCCTAACCCCTACCCTAACCCTAACGCGTACCCTAATCCTAACCCGTAACCTAAACCGAGCCCTTACCCTAACACTAGCCCTAACCCTAACCCTAACCAATACCCTACGCCCTACCCGAACCCCTCCCCGAACCCGTACCCTAAGCCGTACCCTAACCCTCACCCTAACCTTAAGCTACCCTTGACTGCTTCTGCCTCCAATAGATTTCCTAAGCACTAGTGTTTTAAGGAACAGGTTAAAAAGAGAATCCTAATGTGATTTCTTGATAATGGGTGTGTTCCTTATCTTCTCCTAGTGTCTAAACTCTTCTCCATGGCTGGACCCCCAAATAATATTCCTTTACGTGCTAAGGGGTATCTAGAGAGTGGGATAGGTTTAATAACTAACCTCACCCTATCGCGTACCCTAACCCTAAACCCTACCCTAACACTAACGCGTACCCTAATCCTAACCCGTACCCTAAACCGAGCCCTAACCCTAACACTAACCCTAACCCTAACCCTAACCCATACCCTACGCCCTACCCGAACCCCTCCCCGAACCCGTACCCTAAGCCGTACCCTAACCCTCACCCGAACCCTAACCCTAACCCTAAGCTACCCTTGACGGCTTCTGCCTCCAATAGATTTCCTAAGCAATAGTGTTTTAAGGAACAGGTTAAAAAGAGAATCCTAATGTGATTTCTTGATAATGGGTGTGTTCCTTATCTTCTCCTAGTGTCTAAACTCTTCTCCATGGCTGGACCCCCAAATAATATTACTTTACGTGCTAAGGGGTATCTAGAGAGTGGGATAGGTTTAATAACTACCCTCACCCTAAAGCGTACCCTAACCCTAACAACAACCCTAACACTAACGCGTACCCTAATCCTAACCCGTACCCTTAACCGAGCCCTAACCCTAACACTAACCCTAACCCTTACCCTAACCCATACCCTACGCCCTACCCGAACCCCTCCCCGAACCCGTACCCTAAGCCATACCCTAGCCCTCACCCTAACCCTAACCCTAACCCTAAGCTACCCTTGACTGCTTCTGCCTCCAATAGATTTCCTAAGCACTAGTGTTTTAAGGAACAGGTTAAAAAGAGAATCCTAATGTGATTTCTTGATAATGGGTGTGTTCCTTATCTTCTCCTCGTGTCTAAACTCTTCTCCATGGCTGGACCCCCAAATAATATTCCTTTACGTGCTAAGGGGTATATAGAGAGTGGGATAGATTTAATAACTACCCTCACCCTAACGCGTACCCTAACCCTAACCCCTACCCTAACCCTAACGCGTACCCTAATCCCAACCCGTACCCTAAACCGAGCCCTAACCCTAACCCTTGCCCTAACCCTAACCCTAACCCATACCCTACGCCCTACCCGAAACCCTCCCCGAACCCGAACCCTAAGCCGTACCCTAACCCTCACCCTAACCCTAACCCTAACCCTAAGCTACCCTTGACTGCTTCTGCCTCCAATAGATTTCCTAAGCACTAGTGTTTTAAGGAACAGGTTAAAAAGAGAATCCTAATGTGATTTCGTGATAATGGGTGTGTTCCTTATCTTCTCCTAGTGTCTAAACTCTTCTCCATGGCTGGACCCCCATTAATATTCCTTTACGTGCTAAGGGGTATCTAGAGAGTGGGATAGGTTTAATAACTACCCTCACCCTAACGCGTACACTAACCCTAACCCCTACCCTAACCATAACGCGTACCCTAATCCTAACCCGTACCCTAAACCGAGCCCTAACCCTAACACTAACCCTAACCCTAACCCTAACCCATACCCTACGCCCTACCCGAACCCCTCCCCGAACCCGTACCCTAAGCCGTACCCTAACCCTCACCCTAACCCTAACCCTAACCCTAAGCTACCCTTGACGGCTTCTGCCTCCAATAGATTTCCTAAGCACTAGTGTTTTAAGGAACAGGTTAAAAAGAGAATCCTAATGTGATTTCTTGATAATGGGTGTGTTCCTTATCTTCTCCTCGTGTCTAAACTCTTCTCCATGGCTGGACCCCCAAATAATATTCCTTTACGTGCTAAGGGGTATCTAGAGAGTGGGATAGGTTTAATAACTACCCTCACCCTAACGCGTACCCTAACCCTAACCCCTACCCTAACCCTAACGCGTACCCTAATCCTAACCCGTACCCTAAACCGAGCCCTAAACCTAACGCTAGCCCTAACCCTAACCCTAACACATACCCTTCGCCCTACCCGAACCCCTCCCCGAACCCGTACCCTAAACCGTACCCTAACCCTCACCCTAACCGTAACCCTAACCCTAAGCTACACTTGACGGCTTCTGCCTCCAATAGATTTCCTAAACACTAGTGTTTTAAGGAACAGGTTAAAAAGAGAATCCTAATGTGATTTCTTGATAATGGGTGTGTTCCTTATCTTCTCCTAGTGTCTAAACTCTTCTCCATGGCTGGACCCCCAAATAATATTCCTTTACGTGCTAAGGGGTATCTAGAGAGTGGGATAGGTTTAATAACTACCCTCACCCTAACACGTACCCTAACCCTAACCCCTACCCTAACCCTAACGCGTACCCTAATCCTAACCCGTACCCTAAACCGAGCCCTAACCCTAACACTAACTCTAACCCTAACCCTAACACATACCCTACGCCCTACCCGAACCCCTCCCTGAACCCGTACCCTAAACCGTACCCTAACCCTAACGCTAACCCTAACCCTAACCCTAAGCTACCCTTGACTGCTTCTCCCTCCAATAGATTTCCTAAGCACTAGTGTTTTAAGGAACAGGTTAAAAAGAGAATCCTAATGTGATTTCTTGATAATGGGTGTGTTCCTTATCTTCTCCTAGTGTCTAAACACTTCTCCATGGCTGGACCCCCAAATAATATTCCTTTACGTGCTAAGGGGTATCTAGAGAGTGGGATAGGTTTAATAACTACCCTCACCCTAAAGCGTACCCTTACCCTAACCACTACCCTAACACTAACGCGTACCCTAATCCTAACCCGTACCCTTAACCGAGCCCTAACCCTAACACTAACCCTAACCTTAACCCTAACCCATACACTACGCCCTACCCGAACCCCTCCCCGAACCCGTACCCTAAGCCGTACCCTAACCCTCACCCTAACCTTAAGCTACCCTTGACTGCTTCTGCCTCCAATAGATTTCCTAAGCACTAGTGTTTTAAGGAACAGGTTAAAAAGAGAATCCTAATGTGATTTCTTGATAATGGGTGTGTTCCTTATCTTCTCCTAGTGTCTAAACTCTTCTCCATGGCTGGACCCCCAAATAATATTCCTTTACGTGCTAAGGGGTATCAAGATAGTGGGATAGGTTTAATAACTAACCTCACCCTATCGCGTACCCTAACCCTAAACCCTACCCTAACACTAACGCGTACCCTAATCCTAACCCGTACCCTAAACCGAACCCTAACCCTAACACTAACCCTAACCCTAACCCTAAACCATACCCTACGCCCTACCCGAACCCCTCCCCGAACCCGTACCCTAAGCCGTACCCTAACCCTCACCTGAACCCTAACCCTAACCCTAAGCTACCCTTGACGGCTTCTGCCTCCAATAGATTTCCTAAGCACTAGTGTTTTAAGGAACAGGTTAAAAAGAGAATCCTAATGTGATTTCTTGATAATGGGTGTGTTCCTTATCTTCTCCTAGTGTCTAAACTCTTCTCCATGGCTGGACCCCCAAATAATATTACTTTACGTGCTAAGGGGTATCTAGAGAGTGGGATAGGTTTAATAACTACCCTCACCCTAAAGCGTACCCTAACCCTAACCACTACCCTAACACTAACGCGTACCCTAATCCTAACCCGTACCCTTAACCGAGCCCTAACCCTAACACTAACCCTAACCCTTACCCTAACCCATACCCTACGCCCTACCCGAACCCCTCCCCGAACCCGTACCCTAAGTCGTACCCTAACCCTCACCCTAACCCTAACCCTAACCCTAAGCTACCCTTGACTGCTTCTGCCTCCAATAGATTTCCTAAGCACTAGTGTTTTAAGGAACAGGTTAAAAAGAGAATCCTAATGTGATTTCTTGATAATGGGTGTGTTCCTTATCTTCTCCTCGTGTCTAAACTCTTCTCCATGGCTGGACTCCCAAATAATATTCCTTTACGTGCTAAGGGGTATCTAGAGAGTGGGATAGGTTTAATAACTACCCTCACCCTAACGCGTACCCTAACCCTAACCCCTACCCTAACCCTAACGCGTACCCTAATCCTAACCCGTACCCTAAACCGAGCCCTAAACCTAACGCTAGCCCTAACCCTAACCCTAACACATACCCTACGCCCTACCCGAACCCCTCCCCGAACCCGTACCCTAAACCGTACCCTAACCCTCACCCTAACCGTAACCCTAACCCTAAGCTACACTTGACGGCTTCTGCCTCCAATAGATTTCCTAAACACTAGTGTTTTAAGGAACAGGTTAAAAAGAGAATCCTAATGTGATTTCTTGATAATGGGTGTGTTCCTTATCTTCTCCTAGTGTCTAAACTCTTCTCCATGGCTGGACCCCCAAATAATATTCCTTTACGTGCTAAGGGGTATCTAGAGAGTGGGATAGGTTTAATAACTACCCTCACCCTAACACGTACCCTAACCCTAACCCCTACCCTAACCCTAACGCGTACCCTAATCCTAACCCGTACCCTAAACCGAGCCCTAACCCTAACACTAACTCTAACCCTAACCCTAACCCATACCCTACGCCCTACCCGAACCCCTCCCTGAACCCGTACCCTAAACCGTACCCTAACCCTCACCCTAACCCTAACCCTAACCCTAAGCTACCCTTGACGGCTTCTGCCTCCAATAGATTTCCTAAGCACTAGTGTTTTAAGGAACAGGTTAAAAAGAGAATCCTAATGTGATTTCTTGATAATGGGTGTGTTCCTTATCTTCTCCTAGTGTCTAAACTCTTCTCCATGGCTGGACGCCCAAATAATATTCCTTTACGTGCTAAGGGGTATCTAGAGAGTGGGATAGGTTTAATAACTAACCTCACCCTATCGCATACCCTAACCCTAACCCCTACCCTAACCCTAACGCGTACCCTAATCCTAACCCGTACCCTAAACCAAGCCCTAACCCTAACACTAACCCTAACCCTAACCCTAACACATAGCCTACGCCCTACCCGAACCCCTCCCCGAACCCGTACCCTAAGCCGTACCCTAACCCTAACGCTAACCCTAACCCTAACCCTAAGCTACCCTTGACTGCTTCTCCCTCCAATAGATTTCCTAAGCACTAGTGTTTTAAGGAACAGGTTAAAAAGAGAATCCTAATGTGATTTCTTGATAATGGGTGTGTTCCTTATCTTCTCCTAGTGTCTAAACACTTCTCCATGGCTGGACCCCCAAATAATATTCCTTTACGTGCTAAGGGGTATCTAGAGAGTGGGATAGGTTTAATAACTACCCTCACCCTAAAGCGTACCCTTACCCTAACCACTACCCTAACACTAACGCGTACCCTAATCCTAACCCGTACCCTTAACCGAGCCCTAACCCTAACACTAACCCTAACCTTAACCCTAACCCATACACTACGCCCTACCCGAACCCCTCCCCGAACCCGTACCCTAAGCCGTACCCTAACCCTCACCCTAACCTTAAGCTACCCTTGACTGCTTCTGCCTCCAATAGATTTCCTAAGCACTAGTGTTTTAAGGAACAGGTTAAAAAGAGAATCCTAATGTGATTTCTTGATAATGGGTGTGTTCCTTATCTTCTCCTAGTGTCTAAACTCTTCTCCATGGCTGGACCCCCAAATAATATTCCTTTACGTGCTAAGGGGTATCAAGATAGTGGGATAGGTTTAATAACTAACCTCACCCTATCGCGTACCCTAACCCTAAACCCTACCCTAACACTAACGCGTACCCTAATCCTAACCCGTACCCTAAACCGAACCCTAACCCTAACACTAACCCTAACCCTAACCCTAACCCATACCCTACGCCCTACCCGAACCCCTCCCCGAACCCGTACCCTAAGCCGTACCCTAACCCTCACCCGAACCCTAACCCTAACCCTAAGCTACCCTTGACGGCTTCTGCCTCCAATAGATTTCCTAAGCACTAGTGTTTTAAGGAACAGGTTAAAAAGAGAATCCTAATGTGATTTCTTGATAATGGGTGTGTTCCTTATCTTCTCCTAGTGTCTAAACTCTTCTCCATGGCTGGACCCCCAAATAATATTACTTTACGTGCTAAGGGGTATCTAGAGAGTGGGATAGGTTTAATAACTACCCTCACCCTAAAGCGTACCCTAACCCTAACCACTACCCTAACACTAACGCGTACCCTAATCCTAACCCGTACCCTTAACCGAGCCCTAACCCTAACACTAACCCTAACCCTTACCCTAACCCATACCCTACGCCCTACCCGAACCCCTCCCCGAACCCGTACCCTAAGTCGTACCCTAACCCTCACCCTAACCCTAACCCTAACCCTAAGCTACCCTTGACTGCTTCTGCCTCCAATAGATTTCCTAAGCACTAGTGTTTTAAGGAACAGGTTAAAAAGAGAATCCTAATGTGATTTCTTGATAATGGGTGTGTTCCTTATCTTCTCCTCGTGTCTAAACTCTTCTCCATGGCTGGAACCCCAAATAATATTCCTTTACGTGCTAAGGGTTATATAGAGAGTGGGATAGATTTAATAACTACCCTCACCCTAACGCGTACCCTAACCCTAACCCCTACCCTAACCCTAACGCGTACCCTAATCCTAACCCGTACCCTAAACCGAGCCCTAAACCTAACCCTTGCCCTAACCCTAACCCTAACCCATACCCTACGCCCTACCCGAACCCCTCCCCGAACCGGTACCCTAAGTCGTACCCTAACCCTCACCCTAACCCTAACCCTAACCCTAAGCTACCCTTGACTGCTTCTGCCTCCAATAGATTTCCTAAGCACTAGTGTTTTAAGGAACAGGTTAAAAAGAGAATCCTAATGTGATTTCGTGATAATGGGTGTGTTCCTTATCTTCTCCTAGTGTCTAAACTCTTCTCCATGGCTGGACCCCCATTAATATTCCTTTACGTGCTAAGGGGTATCTAGAGAGTGGGATAGGTTTAATAACTACCCTCACCCTAACGTGTACACTAACCCTAACCCCTACCCTAACCATAACGCGTACCCTAATCCTAACCCGTACCCTAAACCGAGCCCTAACCCTAACACTAACCCTAACCCTAACCCTAACCCATACCCTACGCCCTACCCGAACCCCTCCCCGAACCCGTACCCTAAGCCGTACCCTAACCCTCACCCTAACCCTAACCCTAACCCTAAGCTACCCTTGACGGCTTCTGCCTCCAATAGATTTCCTAAGCACTAGTGTTTTAAGGAACAGGTTAAAAAGAGAATCCTAATGTGATTTCTTGATAATGGGTGTGTTCCTTATCTTCTCCTCGTGTCTAAACTCTTCTCCATGGCTGGACCCCCAAATAATATTCCTTTACGTGCTAAGGGGTATCTAGAGAGTGGGATAGGTTTAATAACTACCCTCACCCTAACGCGTACCCTAACCCTAACCCCTACCCTAACCCTAACGCGTACCCTAATCCTAACCCGTACCCTAAACCGAGCCCTAAACCTAACGCTAGCCCTAACCCTAACCCTAACACATACCCTACGCCCTACCCGAACCCCTCCCCGAACCCGTACCCTAAGCCATACCCTAGCCCTCACCCTAACCCTAACACTAACCCTAAGCTACCCTTGACTGCTTCTGCCTCCAATAGATTTCCTAAGCACTACTGTTTTAAGGAACAGGTTAAAAAGAGAATCCTAATGTGATTTCGTGATAATGGGTGTGTTCCTTATCTTCTCCTAGTGTCTAAACTCTTCTCCATGGCTGGACCCCCAAATAATATTCCTTTACGTGCTAAGGGGTATCTAGAGAGTGGGATAGGTTTAATAACTAACCTCACCCTATCGCATACCCTAACCCTAACCCCTACCCTAACCCTAACGCGTACCCTAATCCTAACCCGTACCCTAAACCAAGCCCTAACCCTAACACTAACCCTAACCCTAACCCTAACCCATAGCCTACGCCCTACCCAAACCCCTCCCCGAACCCGTACCCTAAGCCGTACCCTAACCCTAACCCTAACCCTAACCCTAACCCTAAGCTACCCTTGACTGCTTCTGCCTCCAATAGATTTCCTAAGCACTAGTGTTTTAAGGAACAGGTTAAAAAGAGAATCCTAATGTGATTTCTTGATAATGGGTGTGTTCCTTATCTTCTCCTAGTGTCTAAACTCTTCTCCATGGCTGGACCCCCAAATAATATTCCTTTACGTGCTAAGGGGTATCTAGAGAGTGGGATAGGTTTAATAACTACCCTCACCCTAACGCGTACCCTAACCCTAACCCCTACCCTAACCCTAACGCGTACCCTAATCCTAACCCGTACCCTAAACCGAGCCCTAACCCTAACACTAGCCCTAACCCTAACCCTAACCAATACCCTACGCCCTACCCGAACCCCTCCCCGAACCCGTACCCTAAGCCGTACCCTAACCCTCACCCTAACCTTAAGCTACCCTTGACTGCTTCTGCCTCCAATAGATTTCCTAAGCACTAGTGTTTTAAGGAACAGGTTAAAAAGAGAATCCTAATGTGATTTCTTGATAATGGGTGTGTTCCTTATCTTCTCCTAGTGACTAAACTCTTCTCCATGGCTGGACCCCCAAATAATATTCCTTTACGTGCTAAGGGGTATCTAGATAGTGGGATAGGTTTAATAACTAACCTCACCCTATCGCGTACCCTAACCCTAAACCCTACCCTAACACTAACGCGTACCCTAATCCTAACACGTACCCTAAACCGAGCCCTAACCCTAACACTAACCCTAACCCTAACCCTAACCCATACCCTACGCCCTACCCGAACCCCTCCCCGAACCCGTACCCTAAGCCGTACCCTAACCCTCACCCGAACTCTAACCCTAACCCTAAGCTACCCTTGACGGCTTCTGCCTCCAATAGATTTCCTAAGCACTAGTGTTTTAAGGAACAGGTTAAAAAGAGAATCCTAATGTGATTTCTTGATAATGGGTGTGTTCCTTATCTTCTCCTAGTGTCTAAACTCTTCTCCATGGCTGGACCCCCAAATAATATTACTTTACGTGCTAAGGGGTATCTAGAGAGTGGGATAGGTTTAATAACTACCCTCACCCTAAAGCGTACCCTAACCCTAACCACTACCCTAACACTAACGCGTACCCTAATCCTAACCCGTACCCTTAACCGAGCCCTAACCCTAACACTAACCCTAACCCTTACCCTAACCCATACCCTACGCCCTACCCGAACCCCTCCCCGAACCCGTACCCTAAGTCGTACCCTAACCCTCACCCTAACCCTAACCCTAACCCTAAGCTACCCTTGACTGCTTCTGCCTCCAATAGATTTCCTAAGCACTAGTGTTTTAAGGAACACGTTAAAAAGAGAATCCTAATGTGATTTCTTGATAATGGGTGTGTTCCTTATCTTCTCCTCGTGTCTAAACTCTTCTCCATGGCTGGACCCCCAAATAATATTCCTTTACGTGCTAAGGGTTATATAGAGAGTGGGATAGATTTAATAACTACCCTCACCCTAACGCGTAACCTAACCCTAACCCCTACCCTAACACTAACGCGTACCCTAATCCTAACCCGTACCCTTAACCGAGCCCTAACCCTAACACTAACCCTAAGCCTTACCCTAACCCATACCCTACGCCCTACCCGAACCCCTCCCCGAACCCGTACCCTAAGCCGTACCCTAACCCTCACCCTAACCCTAACCCTAACCCTAAGCTACCCTTGACTGCTTCTGCCTCCAATAGATTTCCTAAGCACTAGTGTTTTAAGGAACAGGTTAAAAAGAGAATCCTAATGTGATTTCGTGATAATGGGTGTGTTCCTTATCTTCTCCTAGTGTCTAAACTCTTCTCCATGGCTGGACCCCCATTAATATTCCTTTACGTGCTAAGGGGTATCTAGAGAGTGGGATAGGTTTAATAACTACCCTCACCCTAACGCGTACACTAACCCTAACCCCTACCCTAACCATAACGCGTACCCTAATCCTAACCCGTACCCTAAACCGAGCCCTAACCCTAACACTAACCCTAACCCTAACCCTAACCCATACCCTACGCCCTACCCGAACCCCTCCCCGAACCCGTACCCTAAGCCGTACCCTAACCCTCACCCTAACCCTAACCCTAACCCTAAGCTACCCTTGACGGCTTCTGCCTCCAATAGATTTCCTAAGCACTAGTGTTTTAAGGAACAGGTTAAAAAGAGAATCCTAATGTGATTTCTTGATAATGGGTGTGTTCCTTATCTTCTCCTCGTGTCTAAACTCTTCTCCATGGCTGGACCCCCAAATAATATTCCTTTACGTGCTAAGGGGTATCTAGAGAGTGGGATAGGTTTAATAACTACCCTCACCCTAACGCGTACCCTAACCCTAACCCCTACCTTAACCCTAACGCGTACCCTAATCCTAACCCGTACCCTAAACCGAGCCCTAAACCTAACGCTAGCCCTAACCCTAACCCTAACACATACCCTACGCCCTACCCGAACCCCTCCCCGAACCCGTACCCTAAGCCATACCCTAGCCCTCACCCTAACCCTAACACTAACCCTAAGCTACCCTTGACTGCTTCTGCCTCCAATAGATTTCCTAAGCACTACTGTTTTAAGGAACAGGTTAAAAAGAGAATCCTAATGTGATTTCGTGATAATGGGTGTGTTCCTTATCTTCTCCTAGTGTCTAAACTCTTCTCCATGGCTGGACCCCCAAATAATATTCCTTTACGTGCTAAGCGGTATCTAGAGAGTGGGATAGGTTTAATAACTAACCTCACCCTATCGCATACCCTAACCCTAACCCCTACCCTAACCCTAACGCGTACCCTAATCCTAACCCGTACCCTAAACCAAGCCCTAACCCTAACATTAACCCTAACCCTAACCCTAACCCATAGCCTACGACCTACCCGAACCCCTCCCCGAACCCGTACCCTAAGCCGTACCCTAACCCTAACCCTAACCCTAACCCTAACCCTAAGCTACCCTTGACTGCTTCTGCCTCCAATAGATTTCCTAAGCACTAGTGTTTTAAGGAACAGGTTAAAAAGAGAATCCTAATGTGATTTCTTGATAATGGGTGTGTTCCTTATCTTCTCCTAGTGTCTAAACTCTTCTCCATGGCTGGACCCCCAAATAATATTCCTTTACGTGCTAAGGGGTATCTAGAGAGTGGGATAGGTTTAATAACTACCCTCACCCTAACGCGTACCCTAACCCTAACCCCTACCCTAACCCTAACGCGTACCCTAATCCTAACCCGTACCCTAAACCGAGCCCTAACCCTAACACTAACCCTAACCCTAACCCTAACCCATAGCCTACGACCTACCCGAACCCCTCCCCGAACCCGTACCCTAAGCCGTACCCTAACCCTAACCCTAACCCTAACCCTAACCCTAAGCTACCCTTGACTGCTTCTGCCTCCAATAGATTTCCTAAGCACTAGTGTTTTAAGGAACAGGTTAAAAAGAGAATCCTAATGTGATTTCTTGATAATGGGTGTGTTCCTTATCTTCTCCTAGTGTCTAAACTCTTCTCCATGGCTGGACCCCCAAATAATATTCCTTTACGTGCTAAGGGGTATCTAGAGAGTGGGATAGGTTTAATAACTACCCTCACCCTAACGCGTACCCTAACCCTAACCCCTACCCTAACCCTAACGCGTACCCTAATCCTAACCCGTACCCTAAACCGAGCCCTAACCCTAACACTAGCCCTAACCCTAACCCTAACCAATACCCTACGCCCTACCCGAACCCCTCCCCGAACCCGTACCCTAAGCCGTACCCTAACCCTCACCCTAACCTTAAGCTACCCTTGACTGCTTCTGCCTCCAATAGATTTCCTAAGCACTAGTGTTTTAAGGAACAGGTTAAAAAGAGAATCCTAATGTGATTTCTTGATAAAGGGTGTGTTCCTTATCTTCTCCTAGTGTCTAAACTCTTCTCCATGGCTGGACCCCCAAATAATATTCCTTTACGTGCTAAGGGGTATCTAGATAGTGGGATAGGTTTAATAACTAACCTCACCCTATCGCGTACCCTAACCCTAAACCCTACCCTAACACTAACGCGTACCCTAATCCTAACCCGTACCCTAAACCGAGCCCTAACCCTAACACTAACCCTAACCCTAACCCTAACCCATACCCTACGCCCTACCCGAACCCCTCCCCGAACCCATACCCTAAGCCGTACCCTAACCCTCACCCGAACCCTAACCCTAACCCTAAGCTACCCTTGACGGCTTCTGCCTCCAATAGATTTCCTAAGCACTAGTGTTTTAAGGAACAGGTTAAAAAGAGAATCCTAATGTGATTTCTTGATAATGGGTGTGTTCCTTATCTTCTCCTAGTGTCTAAACTCTTCTCCATGGCTGGACCCCCAAATAATATTACTTTACGTGCTAAGGGGTATCTAGAGAGTGGGATAGGTTTAATAACTACCCTCACCCTAAAGCGTACCCTAACCCTAACCACTACCGTAACACTAACGCGTACCCTAATCCTAACCCGTACCCGTAACCGAGCCCTAACCCTAACACTAAACCTAACCCTTACCCTAACCCATACCCTACGCCCTACCCGAACCCCTCCCCGAACCCGTACCCTAAGTCGTACCCTAACCCTCACCCTAACCCTAACCCTAACCCTAAGCTACCCTTGACTGCTTCTGCCTCCAATAGATTTCCTAAGCACTAGTGTTTTAAGGAACACGTTAAAAAGAGAATCCTAATGTGATTTCTTGATAATGGGTGTGTTCCTTATCGTCTCCTCGTGTCTAAACTCTTCTCCATGGCTGGACCCCCAAATAATATTCCTTTACGTGCTAAGGGTTATATAGAGAGTGGGATAGATTTAATAACTACCCTCACCCTAACGCGTACCCTAACCCTAACCCCTACCCTAACCCTAACGCGTACCCTAATCCTAACCCGTACCCTAAACCGAGCCCTAACCCTAACCCTTGCCCTAACCCTAACCCTAACCCATACCCTACGCCCTACCCGAACCCCTCCCCGAACCCGTACCCTAAGCCGTACCCTAACCCTCACCCGAACCCTAACCCTAACCCTAAGCTACCCTTGACGGCTTCTGCCTCCAATAGATTTCCTAAGCACTAGTGTTTTAAGGAACAGGTTAAAAAGAGAATCCTAATGTGATTTCTTGATAATGGGTGTGTTCCTTATCTTCTCCTAGTGTCTAAACTCTTCTCCATGGCTGGACCCCCAAATAATATTACTTTACGTGCTAAGGGGTATCTAGAGAGTGGGATAGGTTTAATAACTACCCTCACCCTAAAGCGTACCCTAACCCTAACCACTACCCTAACACTAACGCGTACCCTAATCCTAACCCGTACCCTTAACCGAGCCCTAACCCTAACACTAACCCTAACCCTTACCCTAACCCATACCCTACGCCCTACCCGAACCCCTCCCCGAACCCGTACCCTAAGTCGTACCCTAACCCTCACCCTAACCCTAACCCTAACCCTAAGCTACCCTTGACTGCTTCTGCCTCCAATAGATTTCCTAAGCACTAGTGTTTTAAGGAACAGGTTAAAAAGAGAATCCTAATGTGATTTCTTGATAATGGGTGTGTTCCTTATCTTCTCCTAGTGTCTAAACTCTTCTCCATGGCTGGAAACCCAAATAATATTACTTTACGTGCTAAGGGGTATCTAGAGAGTGGGATAGGTTTAATAACTACCCTCACCCTAAAGCGTACCCTAACCCTAACCACTACCCTAACACTAACGCGTACCCTAATCCTAACCCGTACCCTTAACCGAGCCCTAACCCTAACACTAACCCTAACCCTTACCCTAACCCATACCCTACGCCCTACCCGAACCCCTCCCCGAACCCGTACCCTAAGTCGTACCCTAACCCTCACCCTAACCCTAACCCTAACCCTAAGCTACCCTTGACTGCTTCTGCCTCCAATAGATTTCCTAAGCACTAGTGTTTTAAGGAACAGGTTAAAAAGAGAATCCTAATGTGATTTCGTGATAATGGGTGTGTTCCTTATCTTCTCCTAGTGTCTAAACTCTTCTCCATGGCTGGACCCCCATTAATATTCCTTTACGTGCTAAGGGGTATCTAGAGAGTGGGATAGGTTTAATAACTACCCTCACCCTAACGCGTACACTAACCCTAACCCCTACCCTAACCATAACGCGTACCCTAATCCTAACCCGTACCCTAAACCGAGCCCTAACCCTAACACTAACCCTAACCCTAACCCTAACCCATACCCTACGCCCTACCCGAACCCCTCCCCGAACCCGTACCCTAAGCCGTACCCTAACCCTCACCCTAACCCTAACCCTAACCCTAAGCTACCCTTGACGGCTTCTGCCTCCAATAGATTTCCTAAGCACTAGTGTTTTAAGGAACAGGTTAAAAAGAGAATCCTAATGTGATTTCTTGATAATGGGTGTGTTCCTTATCTTCTCCTCGTGTCTAAACTCTTCTCCATGGCTGGACCCCCAAATAATATTCCTTTACGTGCTAAGGGGTATCTAGAGAGTGGGATAGGTTTAATAACTACCCTCACCCTAACGCGTACCCTAACCCTAACCCCTACCCTAACCCTAACGCGTACCCTAATCCTAACCCGTACCCTAAACCGAGCCCTAAACCTAACGCTAGCCCTAACCCTAACCCTAACACATACCCTACGCCCTACCCGAACCCCTCCCCGAACCCGTACCCTAAGCCATACCCTAGCCCTCACCCTAACCCTAACACTAACCCTAAGCTACCCTTGACTGCTTCTGCCTCCAATAGATTTCCTAAGCACTACTGTTTTAAGGAACAGGTTAAAAAGAGAATCCTAATGTGATTTCGTGATAATGGGTGTGTTCCTTATCTTCTCCTAGTGTCTAAACTCTTCTCCATGGCTGGACCCCCAAATAATATTCCTTTACGTGCTAAGGGGTATCTAGAGAGTGGGATAGGTTTAATAACAAACCTCACCCTATCGCATACCCTAACACTAACCCCTACCCTAACCCTAACGCGTACCCTAATCCTAACCCGTAACCTAAACCAAGCCCTAACCCTAACACTAACCCTAACCCTAACCCTAACCCATAGCCTACGCCCTACCCGAACCCCTCCCCGAACCCGTACCCTAAGCCGTACCCTAACCCTAACCCTAACCCTAACCCTAACCCTAAGCTACCCTTGACTGCTTCTGCCTCCAATAGATTTCCTAAGCACTAGTGTTTTAAGGAACAGGTTAAAAAGAGAATCCTAATGTGATTTCTTGATAATGGGTGTGTTCCTTATCTTCTCCTAGTGTCTAAACTCTTCTCCATGGCTGGACCCCCAAATAATATTCCTTTACGTGCTAAGGGGTATCTAGAGAGTGGGATAGGTTTAATAACTACCCTCACCCTAACGCGTACCCTAACCCTAACCCCTACCCTAACCCTAACGCGTACCCTAATCCTAACCCGTACCCTAAACCGAGCCCTAACCCTAACACTAGCCCTAACCCTAACCCTAACCAATACCCTACGCCCTACCCGAACCCCTCCCCGAACCCGTACCCTAAGCCGTACCCTAACCCTCACCCTAACCTTAAGCTACCCTTGACTGCTTCTGCCTCCAATAGATTTCCTAAGCACTAGTGTTTTAAGGAACAGGTTAAAAAGAGAATCCTAATGTGATTTCTTGATAATGGGTGTGTTCCTTATCTTCTCCTAGTGTCTAAACTCTTCTCCATGGCTGGACCCCCAAATAATATTCCTTTACGTGCTAAGGGGTATCTAGATAGTGGGATAGGTTTAATAACTAACCTCACCCTATCGCGTACCCTAACCCTAAACCCTACCCTAACACTAACGCGTACCCTAATCCTAACCCGTACCCTAAACCGAGCCCTAACCCTAACACTAACCCTAACCCTAACCCATACCCTACACCCTACCCGAACCCCTCCCCGAACCCGTACCCTAAGCCGTACCCTAACCCTCACCCGAACCCTAACCCTAACCCTAAGCTACCCTTGACGGCTTCTGCCTCCAATAGATTTCCTAAGCACTAGTGTTTTAAGGAACAGGTTAAAAAGAGAATCCTAATGTGATTTCTTGATAATGGGTGTGTTCCTTATCTTCTCCTAGTGTCTAAACTCTTCTCCATGGCTGGACCCCCAAATAATATTACTTTACGTGCTAAGGGGTATCTAGAGAGTGGGATAGGTTTAATAACTACCCTCACCCTAAAGCGTACCCTAACCCTAACCACTACCCTAACACTAACGCGTACCCTAATCCTAACCCGTACCCTTAACCGAGCCCTAACCCTAACACTAACCCTAACCCTTACCCTAACCCATACCCTACGCCCTACCCGAACCCCTCCCCGAACCCGTACCCTAAGTCGTACCCTAACCCTCACCCTAACCCTAACCCTAACCCTAAGCTACCCTTGACTGCTTCTGCCTCCAATAGATTTCCTAAGCACTAGTGTTTTAAGGAACAGGTTAAAAAGAGAATCCTAATGTGATTTCTTGATAATGGGTGTGTTCCTTATCTTCTCCTCGTGTCTAAACTCTTCTCCATGGCTGGACCCCCAAATAATATTCCTTTACGTGCTAAGGGTTATATAGAGAGTGGGATAGATTTAATAACTACCCTAACCCTAACGCGTACCCTAACCCTAACCCCTACCCTAACCCTAACGCGTACCCTAATCCTAACCCGTACCCTAAACCGAGCCCTAACCCTAACCCTTGCCCTAACCCTAACCCTAACCCATACCCTACGCCCTACCCGAACCCCTCCCCGAACCCGTACCCTAAGCCGTACCCTAACCCTCACCCTAACCCTAACCCTAACCCTAAGCTACCCTTGACTGCTTCTGCCTCCAATAGATTTCCTAAGCACTAGTGTTTTAAGGAACAGGTTAAAAAGAGAATCCTAATGTGATTTCGTGATAATGGGTGTGTTCCTTATCTTCTCCTAGTGTCTAAACTCTTCTCCATGGCTGGACCCCCATTAATATTCCTTTACGTGCTAAGGGGTATCTAGAGAGTGGGATAGGTTTAATAACTACCCTCACCCTAACGCGTACACTAACCCTAACCCCTACCCTAACCATAACGCGTACCCTAATCCTAACCCGTACCCTAAACCGAGCCCTAACCCTAACACTAACCCTAACCCTAACCCTAACCCATACCCTACGCCCTACCCGAACCCCTCCCCGAACCCGTACCCTAAGCCGTACCCTAACCCTCACCCTAACCCTAACCCTAACCCTAAGCTACCCTTGACGGCTTCTGCCTCCAATAGATTTCCTAAGCACTAGTGTTTTAAGGAACAGGTTAAAAAGAGAATCCTAATGTGATTTCTTGATAATGGGTGTGTTCCTTATCTTCTCCTCGTGTCTAAACTCTTCTCCATGGCTGGACCCCCAAATAATATTCCTTTACGTGCTAAGGGGTATCTAGAGAGTGGGATAGGTTTAATAAGTACCCTCACCCTAACGCGTACCCTAACCCTAACCCCTACCCTAACCCTAACGCGTACCCTAATCCTAACCCGTACCCTAAACCGAGCCCTAAACCTAACGCTAGCCCTAACCCTAACCCTAACACATACCCTACGCCCTACCCGAACCCCTCCCCGAACCCGTACCCTAAGCCATACCCTAGCCCTCACCCTAACCCTAACACTAACCCTAAGCTACCCTTGACTGCTTCTGCCTCCAATAGATTTCCTAAGCACTACTGTTTTAAGGAACAGGTTAAAAAGAGAATCCTAATGTGATTTCGTGATAATGGGTGTGTTCCTTATCTTCTCCTAGTGTCTAAACTCTTCTCCATGGCTGGACCCCCAAATAATATTCCTTTACGTGCTAAGGGGTATCTAGAGAGTGGGATAGGTTTAATAACAAACCTCACCCTATCGCATACCCTAACCCTAACCCCTACCCTAACCCTAACGCGTACCCTAATCCTAAACCGTACCCTAAACCAAGCCCTAACCCTAACACTAACCCTAACCCTAACCCTAACCCATAGCCTACGCCCTACCCGAACCCCTCCCCGAACCCGTACCCTAAGCCGTACCCTAACCCTAACCCTAACCCTAACCCTAACCCTAAGCTACCCTTGACGGCTTCTGCCTCCAATAGATTTCCTAAGCACTAGTGTTTTAAGGAACAGGTTAAAAAGAGAATCCTAATGTGATTTCTTGATAATGGGTGTGTTCCTTATCTTCTCCTAGTGTCTAAACTCTTCTCCATGGCTGGACCCCCAAATAATATTCCTTTACGTGCTAAGGGGTATCTAGAGAGTGGGATAGGTTTAATAACTACCCTCACCCTAACGCGTACCCTAACCCTAACCCCTACCCTAACCCTAACGCGTACCCTAATCCTAACCCGTACCCTAAACCGAGCCCTAACCCTAACACTAGCCCTAACCCTAACCCTAACCAATACCCTACGCCCTACCCGAACCCCTCCCTGAACCCGTACCCTAAGCCGTACCCTAACCCTCACCCTAACCTTAAGCTACCCTTGACTGCTTCTGCCTCCAATAGATTTCCTAAGCACTAGTGTTTTAAGGAACAGGTTAAAAAGAGAATCCTAATGTGATTTCTTGATAATGGGTGTGTTCCTTATCTTCTCCTAGTGTCTAAACTCTTCTCCATGGCTGGACCCCCAAATAATATTCCTTTACGTGCTAAGGGGTATCTAGATAGTGGGATAGGTTTAATAACTACCCTCACCCTATCGCGTACCCTAACCCTAAACCCTACCCTAACACTAACGCGTACCCTAATCATAACCCGTACCCTAAACCGAGCCCTAACCCTAACACTAACCCTAACCCTAACCCTAACCCATACCCTACGCCCTACCCGAACCCCTCCCCGAACCCGTACCCTAAGCCGTACCCTAACCCTCACCCGAACCCTAACCCTAACCCTAAGCTACCCTTGACAGCTTCTGCCTCCAATAGATTTCCTAAGCACTAGTGTTTTAAGGAACAGGTTAAAAAGAGAATCCTAATGTGATTTCTTGATAATGGGTGTGTTCCTTATCTTCTCCTAGTGTCTAAACTCTTCTCCATGGCTGGACCCCCAAATAATATTACTTTACGTGCTAAGGGGTATCTAGAGAGTGGGATAGGTTTAATAACTACCCTCACCCTAAAGCGTACCCTAACCATAACCACTACCCTAACACTAACGCGTACCCTAATCCTAACCCGTACCCTTAACCGAGCCCTAACCCTAACACTAACCCTAACCCTTACCCTAACCCATACCCTACGCCCTACCCGAACCCCTCCCCGAACCCGTACCCTAAGTCGTACCCTAACCCTCACCCTAACCCTAACCCTAACCCTAAGCTACCCTTGACTGCTTCTGCCTCCAATAGATTTCCTAAGCACTAGTGTTTTAAGGAACAGGTTAAAAAGAGAATCCTAATGTGATTTCTTGATAATGGGTGTGTTCCTTATCTTCTCCTCGTGTCTAAACTCTTCTCCATGGCTGGACCCCCAAATAATATTCCTTTACGTGCTAAGGGTTATATAGAGAGTGGGATAGATTTAATAACTACCCTAACCCTAACGCGTACCCTAACCCTAACCCCTACCCTAACCCTAACGCGTACCCTAATCCTAACCCGTACCCTAAACCGAGCCCTAACCCTAACCCTCACCCTAACCCTAACCCTACCCTAAGCTACCCTTGACTGCTTCTGCCTCCAATAGATTTCCTAAGCACTAGTGTTTTAAGGAACAGGTTAAAAAGAGAATCCTAATGTGATTTCGTGATAATGGGTGTGTTCCTTATCTTCTCCTAGTGTCTAAACTCTTCTCCATGGCTGGACCCCCATTAATATTCCTTTACGTGCTAAGGGGTATCTAGAGAGTGGGATAGGTTTAATAACTACCCTCACCCTAACGCGTACACTAACCCTAACCCCTACCCTAACCATAACGCGTACCCTAATCCTAACCCGTACCCTAAACCGAGCCCTAACCCTAACACTAACCCTAACCCTAACCCTAACCCATACCCTACGCCCTACCCGAACCCCTCCCCGAACCCGTACCCTAAGCCGTACCCTAACCCTCACCCTAACCCTAACCCTAACCCTAAGCTACCCTTGACGGCTTCTGCCTCCAATAGATTTCCTAAGCACTAGTGTTTTAAGGAACAGGTTAAAAAGAGAATCCTAATGTTATTTCTTGATAATGGGTGTGTTCCTTATCTTCTCCTCGTGTCTAAACTCTTCTCCATGGCTGGACCCCCAAATAATATTCCTTTACGTGCTAAGGGGTATCTAGAGAGTGGGATAGGTTTAATAACTACCCTCACCCTAACGCGTACCCTAACCCTAACCCCTACCCTAACCCTAACGCGTACCCTAATCCTAACCCGTACCCTAAACCGAGCCCTAAACCTAACGCTAGCCCTAACCCTAACCCTAACACATACCCTACACCCTACCCGAACCCCTCCCCGAACCCGTACCCTAAGCCATACCCTAGCCCTCACCCTAACCCTAACACTAACCCTAAGCTACCCTTGACTGCTTCTGCCTCCAATAGATTTCCTAAGCACTAGTGTTTTAAGGAACATGTTAAAAAGAGAATCCTAATGTGATTTCGTGATAATGGGTGTGTTCCTTATCTTCTCCTAGTGTCTAAACTCTTCTCCATGGCTGGACCCCCAAATAATATTCCTTTACGTGCTAAGGGGTATCTAGAGAGTGGGATAGGTTTAATAACTACCCTCACCCTAACACGTACCCTAACCCTAACCCCTACCCTAACCCTAACGCGTACCCTAATCCTAACCCGTACCCTAAACCGAGCCCTAACCCTAACACTAACTCTAACCCTAACCCTAACCCATACCCTACGCCCTACCCGAACCCCTCCCTGAACCCGTACCCTAAACCGTACCCTAACCCTCACCCTAACCCTAACCCTAACCCTAAGCTACCATTGACGGCTTCTGCCTCCAATAGATTTCCTAAGCACTAGTGTTTTAAGGAACAGGTTAAAAAGAGAATCCTAATGTGATTTCTTGATAATGGGTGTGTTCCTTATCTTCTCCTAGTGTCTAAACTCTTCTCCATGGCTGGACCCCCAAATAATATTCCTTTACGTGCTAAGGGGTATCTAGAGAGTGGGATAGGTTTAATAACTAACCTCACCCTATCGCATATCCTAACCCTAACCCCTACCCTAACCATAACGCGTACCCTAATCCTAACCCGTACCCTAAACCAAGCCCTAACCCTAACACTAACCCTAACCCTAACCCTAACACATAGCCTACGCCCTACCCGAACCCCTCCCCGAACCCGTACCCTAAGCCGTACCCTAAACCTAACCCTAACCCTAACCCTAACCCTAAGCTACCCTTGACTGCTTCTGCCTCCAATAGATTTCCTAAGCACTAGTGTTTTAAGGAACAGGTTAAAAAGAGAATCCTAATGTGATTTCTTGATAATGGGTGTGTTCCTTATCTTCTCCTAGTGTCTAAACTCTTCTCCATGGCTGGACCCCCAAATAATATTCCTTTACGTGCTAAGGGGTATCTTGAGAGTGGGATAGGTTTAATAACTACCCTCACCCTAAAGCGTACCCTTACCCTAACCACTACCCTAACACTAACGCGTACCATAATCCTAACCCGTACCCTTAACCGAGCCCTAACCCTAACACTAACCCTAACCTTAACCCTAACCCATACACTACGCCCTACCCGAACCACTCCCCGAACCCGTACCCTAAGCCGTACCCTAACCCTCACCCTAACCCTAACCCTAAGCTACCCTTGACTGCTTCTTCCTCCAATAGATTTCCTAAGCACTAGTGTTTTAAGGAACAGGTTAAAAAGAGAATCCTAATGTGATTTCTTGATAATGGGTGTGTTCCTTATCGTCTCCTCGTGTCTAAACTCTTCTCCATGGCTGGACCCCCAAATAATATTCCTTTACGTGCTAAGGGTTATATAGAGAGTGGGATAGATTTAATAACTACCCTCACCCTAACGCGTACCCTAACCCTAACCCCTACCCTAACCCTAACGCGTACCCTAATCCTAACCCGTACCCTAAACCGAGCCCTAACCCTAACCCT
This sequence comes from Balaenoptera acutorostrata, assembly GCF_949987535.1. NCBI lineage: Eukaryota > Metazoa > Chordata > Mammalia > Artiodactyla > Balaenopteridae > Balaenoptera > Balaenoptera acutorostrata. The sequence goes on along the minus strand of NW_026645684.1, from coordinate 34,192 downwards.
TGCCCTAACCCTAACCCTAACCCATACCCTACGCCCTACCCGAACCCCTCCCCGAACCCGTACCCTAAGCCGTACCCTAACCCTCACCCTAACCCTAACCCTAACCCTAAGCTACCCTTGACTGCTTCTGCCTCCAATAGATTTCCTAAGCACTAGTGTTTTAAGGAACAGGTTAAAAAGAGAATCCTAATGTGATTTCGTGATAATGGGTGTGTTCCTTATCTTCTCCTAGTGTCTAAACTCTTCTCCATGGCTGGACCCCCATTAATATTCCTTTACGTGCTAAGGGGTATCTAGAGAGTGGGATAGGTTTAATAACTACCCTCACCCTAACGCGTACACTAACCCTAACCCCTACCCTAACCATAACGCGTACCCTAATCCTAACCCGTAACCTAAACCGAGCCCTAACCCTAACACTAACCCTAACCCTAACCCTAACGCATACCCTACGCCCTACCCGAACCCCTCCCCGAACCCGTACCCTAAGCCGTACCCTAACCCTCACCCTAACCCTAACCCTAACCCTAAGCTACCCTTGACGGCTTCTGCCTCCAATAGATTTCCTAAGCACTAGTGTTTTAAGGAACAGGTTAAAAAGAGAATCCTAATGTGATTTCTTGATAATGGGTGTGTTCCTTATCTTCTCCTCGTGTCTAAACTCTTCTCCATGGCTGGACCCCCAAATAATATTCCTTTACGTGCTAAGGGGTATCTAGAGAGTGGGATAGGTTTAATAACTACCCTCACCCTAACGCGTACCCTAACCCTAACCCCTACCCTAACCTAACGCGTACCCTAATCCTAACCCGTACCCTAAACCGAGCCCTAAACCTAACGCTAGCCCTAACCCTAACACATACCCTACGCCCTACCCGAACCCCTCCCCGAACCCATACCCTAAGCCATACCCTAGCCCTCACCCTAACCCTAACACTAACCCTAAGCTACACTTGACTGCTTCTGCCTCCAATAGATTTCCTAAGCACTACTGTTTTAAGGAACAGGTTAAAAAGAGAATCCTAATGTGATTTCGTGATAATGGGTGTGTTCCTTATCTTCTCCTAGTGTCTAAACTCTTCTCCATGGCTGGACCCCCAAATAATATTCCTTTACGTGCTAAGGGGTATCTAGATAGTGGGATAGGTTTAATAACTAACCTCACCCTATCGCGTACCCTAACCCTAAACCCTACCCTAACACTAACGCGTACCCTAATCCTAACCCGTACCCCTCCCCGAACCCGTACCCTAAGCCGTACCCTAACCCTCACCCGAACCCTAACCCTAACCCTAAGCTACCCTTGACGGCTTCTGCCTCCAATAGATTTCCTAAGCACTAGTGTTTTAAGGAACAGGTTAAAAAGAGAATCCTAATGTGATTTCTTGATAATGGGTGTGTTCCTTATCTTCTCCTAGTGTCTAAACTCTTCTCCATGGCTGGACCCCCAAATAATATTACTTTACGTGCTAAGGGGTATCTAGAGAGTGGGATAGGTTTAATAACTACCCTCACCCTAAAGCGTACCCTAACCCTAACCACTACCCTAACACTAACGCGTACCCTAATCCTAACCCGTACCCTTAACCGAGCCCTAACCCTAACACTAACCCTAACCCTTACCCTAACCCATACCTTACGCCCTACCCGAACCCCTCCCCGAACCCGTACCCTAAGTCGTACCCTAACCCTCACCCTAACCCTAACCCTAACCCTAAGCTACCCTTGACTGCTTCTGCCTCCAATAGATTTCCTAAGCACTAGTGTTTTAAGGAACAGGTTAAAAAGAGAATCCTAATGTGATTTCTTGATAATGGGTGTGTTCCTTATCTTCTCCTCGTGTCTAAACTCTTCTCCATGGCTGGACCCCCAAATAATATTCCTTTACGTGCTAAGGGTTATATAGAGAGTGGGATAGATTTAATAACTACCCTCACCCTAACGCGTACCCTAACCCTAACCCCTACCCTAACCCTAACGCGTACCCTAATCCTAACCCGTACCCCAAACCGAGCCCTAGCCCTAACCCTTGCCCTAACCCTAACCCTAACCCATACCCTACGCCCTACCCGAACCCCTCCCCGAACCCGTACCCTAAGCCGTACCCTAACCCTCACCCTAACCCTAACCCTAACCCTAAGCTACCCTTGACTGCTTCTGCCTCCAATAGATTTCCTAAGCACTAGTGTTTTAAGGAACAGGTTAAAAAGAGAATCCTAATGTGATTTCGTGATAATGGGTGTGTTCCTTATCTTCTCCTAGTGTCTAAACTCTTCTCCATGGCTGGACCCCCATTAATATTCCTTTACGTGCTAAGGGGTATCTAGAGAGTGGGATAGGTTTAATAACTACCCTCACCCTAACGCGTACACTAACCCTAACCCCTACCCTAACCATAACGCGTACCCTAATCCTAACCCGTACCCTAAACCGAGCCCTAACCCTAACACTAACCCTAACCCTAACCCTAACCCATACCCTACGCCCTACCCGAACCCCTCCCCGAACCCGTACCCTAAGCCGTACCCTAACCCTCACCCTAACCCTAACCCTAACCCTAAGCTACCCTTGACGGCTTCTGCCTCCAATAGATTTCCTAAGCACTAGTGTTTTAAGGAACAGGTTAAAAAGAGAATCCTAATGTGATTTCTTGATAATGGGTGTGTTCCTTATCTTCTCCTCGTGTCTAAACTCTTCTCCATGGCTGGACCCCCAAATAATATTCCTTTACGTGCTAAGGGGTATCTAGAGAGTGGGATAGGTTTAATAACTACCCTCACCCTAACGCGTACCCTAACCCTAACCCCTACCCTAACCCTAACGCGTACCCTAATCCTAACCCGTACCCTAAACCGAGCCCTAAACCTAACGCTAGCCCTAACCCTAACCCTAACACATACCCTACGCCCTACCCGAACCCCTCCCCGAACCCGTACCCTAAGCCATACCCTAGCCCTCACCCTAACCCTAACACTAACCCTAAGCTACCCTTGACTGCTTCTGACTCCAATAGATTTCCTAAGCACTACTGTTTTAAGGAACAGGTTAAAAAGAGAATCCTAATGTGATTTCTTGATAATGGGTGTGTTCCTTATCTTCTCCTAGTGTCTAAACTCTTCTCCATGGCTGGACCCCCAAATAATATTCCTTTACGTGCTAAGGGGTATCTAGAGAGTGGGATAGGTTTAATAACTACCCTCACCCTAACGCGTACCCTAACCCTAACCCCTACCCTAACCCTAACGCGTACCCTAATCCTAACCCGTACCCTAAACCGAGCCCTAACCCTAACACTAGCCCTAACCCTAACCCTAACCAATACCCTACGCCCTACCCGAACCCCTCCCCGAACCCGTACCCTAAGCCGTACCCTAACCCTCACCCTAACCTTAAGCTACCCTTGACTGCTTCTGCCTCCAATAGATTTCCTAAGCACTAGTGTTTTAAGGAACAGGTTAAAAAGAGAATCCTAATGTGATTTCTTGATAATGGGTGTGTTCCTTATCTTCTCCTAGTGTTTAAACTCTTCTCCATGGCTGGACCCCCAAATAATATTCCTTTACGTGCTAAGGGGTATCTAGATAGTGGGATAGGTTTAATAACTAACCTCACCCTATCGCGTACCCTAACCCTAAACCCTACCCTAACACTAACGCGTACCCTAATCCTAACCCGTACCCTAAACCGAGCCCTAACCCTAACACTAACCCTAACCCTAACCCTAACCCATACCCTACGCCCAAACCGAACCCCTCCCCGAACCCGTACCCTAAGCCGTACCCTAACCCTCACCCGAACCCTAACCCTAACCCTAAGCTACCCTTGACGGCTTCTGCCTCCAATAGATTTCCTAAGCACTAGTGTTTTAAGGAACAGGTTAAAAAGAGAATCCTAATGTGATTTCTTGATAATGGGTGTGTTCCTTATCTTCTCCTAGTGTCTAAACTCTTCTCCATGGCTGGACCCCCAAATAATATTACTTTACGTGCTAAGGGGTATCTAGAGAGTGGGATAGGTTTAATAACTACCCTCACCCTAAAGCGTACCCTAACCCTAACCACTACCCTAACACTAACGCGTACCCTAATCCTAACCCGTACCCTTAACCGAGCCCTAACCCTAACACTAACCCTAACCCTTACCCTAACCCATACCCTACGCCCTACCCGAACCCCTCCCCGAACCCGTACCCTAAGTCGTACCCTAACCCTCACCCTAACCCTAACCCTAACCCTAAGCTACCCTTGACTGCTTCTGCCTCCAATAGATTTCCTAAGCACTAGTGTTTTAAGGAACAGGTTAAAAAGAGAATCCTAATGTGATTTCTTGATAATGGGTGTGTTCCTTATCTTCTCCTCGTGTCTAAACTCTTCTCCATGGCTGGACCCCCAAATAATATTCCTTTACGTGCTAAGGGTTATATAGAGAGTCGGATAGATTTAATAACTACCCTAACCCTAACGCGTACCCTAACCCTAACCCCTACCCTAACCCTAACGCGTACCCTAATCCTAACCCGTACCCTAAACCGAGCCCTAACCCTAACCCTTGCCCTAACCCTAACCCTAACCCATACCCTACGCCCTACCCGAACCCCTCCCCGAACCCGTACCCTAAGCCGTACCCTAACCCTCACCCTAACCCTAACCCTAACCCTAAGCTACCCTTGACTGCTTCTGCCTCCAATAGATTTCCTAAGCACTAGTGTTTTAAGGAACAGGTTAAAAAGAGAATCCTAATGTGATTTCGTGATAATGGGTGTGTTCCTTATCTTCTCCTAGTGTCTAAACTCTTCTCCATGGCTGGACCCCCATTAATATTCCTTTACGTGCTAAGGGGTATCTAGAGAGTGGGATAGGTTTAATAACTACCCTCACCCTAACGCGTACACTAACCCTAACCCCTACCCTAACACTAACGCGTACCCTAATCCTAACCCGTACCCTAAACCGAGCCCTAACCCTAACACTAACCCTAACCCTAACCCTAACCCATACCCTACGCCCTACCCGAACCCCTCCCCGAACCCGTACCCTAAGCCGTACCCTAACCCTCACCCTAACCCTAACCCTAACCCTAAGCTACCCTTGACGGCTTCTGCCTCCAATAGATTTCCTAAGCACTAGTGTTTTAAGGAACAGGTTAAAAAGAGAATCCTAATGTTATTTCTTGATAATGGGTGTGTTCCTTATCTTCTCCTCGTGTCTAAACTCTTCTCCATGGCTGGACCCCCAAATAATATTCCTTTACGTGCTAAGGGGTATCTAGAGAGTGGGATAGGTTTAATAACTACCCTCACCCTAACGCGTACCCTAACCCTAACCCCTACCCTAACCCTAACTCGTACCCTAATCCTAACCCGTACCCTAAACCGAGCCCTAAACCTAACGCTAGCCCTAACCCTAACCCTAACACATACCCTACACCCTACCCGAACCCCTCCCCGAACCCGTACCCTAAGCCATACCCTAGCCCTCACCCTAACCCTAACACTAACCCTAAGCTACCCTTGACTGCTTCTGCCTCCAATAGATTTCCTAAGCACTAGTGTTTTAAGGAACATGTTAAAAAGAGAATCCTAATGTGATTTCGTGATAATGGGTGTGTTCCTTATCTTCTCCTAGTGTCTAAACTCTTCTCCATGGCTGGACCCCCAAATAATATTCCTTTACGTGCTAAGGGGTATCTAGAGAGTGGGATAGGTTTAATAACTACCCTCACCCTAACACGTACCCTAACCCTAACCCCTACCCTAACCCTAACGCGTACCCTAATCCTAACCCGTACCCTAAACCGAGCCCTAACCCTAACACTAACTCTAACCCTAACCCTAACCCATACCCTACGCCCTACCCGAACCCCTCCCTGAACCCGTACCCTAAACCGTACCCTAACCCTCACCCTAACCCTAACCCTAACCCTAAGCTACCCTTGACGGCTTCTGCCTCCAATAGATTTCCTAAGCACTAGTGTTTTAAGGAACAGGTTAAAAAGAGAATCCTAATGTGATTTCTTGATAATGGGTGTGTTCCTTATCTTCTCCTAGTGTCTAAACTCTTCTCCATGGCTGGACCCCCAAATAATATTCCTTTACGTGCTAAGGGGTATCTAGAGAGTGGGATAGGTTTAATAACTAACCTCACCCTATCGCATACCCTAACCCTAACCCCTACCCTAACCCTAACGCGTACCCTAATCCTAACCCGTACCCTAAACCAAGCCCTAACCCTAACACTAACCCTAACCCTAACCCTAACACATAGCCTACGCCCTACCCGAACCCCTCCCCGAACCCGTACCCTAAGCCGTACCCTAAACCTAACCCTAACCCTAACCCTAACCCTAAGCTACCCTTGACTGCTTCTGCCTCCAATAGATTTCCTAAGCACTAGTGTTTTAAGGAACAGGTTAAAAAGAGAATCCTAATGTGATTTCTTGATAATGGGTGTGTTCCTTATCTTCTCCTAGTGTCTAAACTCTTCTCCATGGCTGGACCCCCAAATAATATTCCTTTACGTGCTAAGGGGTATCTAGAGAGTGGGATAGGTTTAATAACTACCCTCACCCTAAAGCGTACCCTTACCCTAACCACTACCCTAACACTAACGCGTACCATAATCCTAACCCGTACCCTTAACCGAGCCCTAACCCTAACACTAACCCTAACCTTAACCCTAACCCATACACTACGCCCTACCCGAACCCCTCCCCGAACCCGTACCCTAAGCCGTACCCTAACCCTAACCCTAACCCTAACCCTAAGCTACCCTTGACTGCTTCTTCCTCCAATAGATTTCCTAAGCACTAGTGTTTTAAGGAACAGGTTAAAAAGAGAATCCTAATGTGATTTCTTGATAATGGGTGTGTTCCTTATCTTCTCCTCGTGTCTAAACTCTTCTCCATGGCTGGACCCCCAAATAATATTCCTTTACGTGCTAAGGGGTATCTAGAGAGTGGGATAGGTTTAATAACTACCCTCACCCTAACGCGTACCCTAACCCTAACCCCTACCCTAACCCTAACGCGTACCCTAATCCTAAACCGTACCCTAAACCGAGCCCTTACCCTAACACTAGCCCTAACCCTAACCCTAACCAATACCCTACGCCCTACCCGAACCCCTCCCCGAACCCGTACCCTAACCCTCACCCTAACCCTAACCCTAACCGTAAGCTACCCTTGACGGCTTCTGCCTCCAATAGATTTCCTAAGCACTAGTGTTTTAAGGAACAGGTTAAAAAGAGAATCCTAATGTGATTTCTTGATAATGGGTGTGTTCCTTATCTTCTCCTCGTGTCTAAACTCTTCTCCATGGCTGGACCCCCAAATAATATTCCTTTACGTGCTAAGGGGTATCTAGAGAGTGGGATAGGTTTAATAACTACCCTCACCCTAAAGCGTACCCTAACCCTAACCACTACCCTAACACTAACGCGTACCCTAATCCTAACCCATACCCTTAACCGAGCCCTAACCCTAACACTAACCCTAACCCTTACACTAACCCATACCCTACGCCCTACCCGAACCCCTCCCCGAACCGGTACCCTAAGTCGTACCCTAACACTCACCCTAACCCTAACCCTAACCCTAAGCTACCCTTGACTGCTTCTTCCTCCAATAGATTTCCTAAGCACTAGTGTTTTAAGGAACAGGTTAAAAAGAGAATCCTAATGTGATTTCTTGATAATGGGTGTGTTCCTTATCTTCTCCTCGTGTCTAAACACTTCTCCATGGCTGGACCCCCAAATAATATTCCTTTAAGTGCTAAGGGGTATCTAGAGAGTGGGATAGGTTTAATAACTACCCTCACCCTAACGCGTACCCTAACCCTAACCCCTACCCTAACCCTAACGCGTACCCTAATCCTAACCCGTACCCTAAACCGAGCCCTAAACCTAACACTAGCCCTAACCCTAACCCTAACCCATACCCTACGCCCTACCCGAACCCCTCCCCGAACCCGTAACCTAAGCCGTACCCTAACCCTCACCCTAACCCTAACCCTAACCCTAAGCTACCCTTGACTGCTTCTGCCTCCAATAGATTTCCTAAGCACTAGTGTTTTAAGGAACAGGTTAAAAAGAGAATCCTAATGTGATTTCGTGATAATGGGTGTGTTCCTTATCTTCTCCTCGTGTCTAAACTCTTCTCCTTGGCTGGACCCCCAAATAATATTCCTTTATGTGCTAAGGGGTATCTAGAGAGTGTGATAGGTTTAATAACTACCCTCACCCTAACACGTACCCTAACCCTAACCCCTACCCTAACCCTAACGCGTACCCTAATCCTAACCCGTACCCTAAACCGAGCCCTAACCATAACACTAACCCTAACCCTAACCCTAACCCATACCCTACGCCCTACCCGAACCCCTCACCGAAACCGTACCCTAAGCCATACCCTAGCCCTCACCCTAACCCTAACCCTAACCCTAAGCTACCCTTGACTGCTTCTGCCTCCAATAGATTTCCTAAGCACTAGTGTTTTAAGGACCAGGTTAAAAAGAGAATCCTAATGTGATTTCGTGATAATGGGTGTGTTCCTTATCTTCTCCTAGTGTCTAAACTCTTCTCCATGGCTGGACCCCCAAATAATATTCCTTTACGTGCTAAGGGGTATCTAGAGAGTGGGATAGGTTTAATAACTACCCTCACCCTAACGCGTACCCTAACCCTAACCCCTACCCTAACCCTAACGCGTACCCTAATCCTAACCCGTACCCTAAACCGAGCCCTAACCCTAACACTAACTCTAACCCTAACCCTAACCCATACCCTACGCCCTACCCGAACCCCTCCCTGAACCCATACCCTAAACCGTACCCTAACCCTCACCCTAATCCTAACCCTAACCCTAAGCTACCCTTGATGGCTTCTGCCTCCAATAGATTTCCTAAGCACTAGTGTTTTAAGGAACAGGTTAAAAAGAGAATCCTAATGTGATTTCTTGATAATGGGTGTGTTCCTTATCTTCTCCTAGTGTCTAAACTCTTCTCCATGGCTGGACCCCCAAATAATATTCCTTTACGTGCTAAGGGGTATCTAGAGAGTGGGATAGGTTTAATAACTAACCTCACCCTATCGCATACCCTAACCCTAACCCCTACCCTAACCCTAACGCGTACCCTAATCCTAACCCGTACCCTAAACCAAGCCCTAACCCTAACACTAACCCTAACCCTAACCCAAACCATAGCCTACGCCCTACCCGAACCCCTCCCCGATCCCGTACCCTAAGCCGTACCCTAACCCTCACCCTAACCCTAACCCTAACCCTAAGCGACCCTTGACTGCTTCTGCCTCCAATAGATTTCCTAAGCACTAGTGTTTTAAGGAACAGTTTAAAAAGAGAATCATATTGTGATTTCTTGATAATGGGTGTGTTCCTTATCTTCTCCTAATGTCTAAACTCTTCTCCATGGCTGGACCCCCAAATAATATTCCTTTACGTGCTAAGGGGTATCTAGAGAGTGGTATAGGTTTAATAACTACCCTCACCCTAAAGCGTACCCTAACCCTAACCACTACCCTAACACTAACGCGTACCCTAATCCTAACCCGTAACCTAAACCGAGCCCTAACCCTAACACTAACCCTAACCCTAACCCTAACCCATACCCTACGCCCTACCCGAACCCCTCCCCGAACCCGTACCCTAAGCCGTACCCTAACCCTCACCCTAACCCTAACCCTAACACTAAGCTCCCCTTGAGTGCTTCTGCCTCCAATAGATTTCCTAAGCACTAGTGTTTTAAGGAACAGGTTAAAAAGAGAATCCTAATGTGATTTCTTGATAATGGGTGTGTTCCTTATCTTCTCCTCGTGTCTAAACTCTTCTCCATGGCTGGACCCCCAAATAATATTCCTTTACGTGCTAAGGGGTATATAGAGAGTGGGATAGATTTAATAACTACCCTCACCCTAACGCGTACCCTAATCCTAACCCGTACCCTTAACCGAGCCCTAACCCTAACACTAACCCTAACCCTTACACTAACCAATACCCTACGCCCTACCCGAACCCCTCCCCGAACCCGTACCCTAAGTCGTACCCTAACACTCACCCTAACCCTAACCCTAACCCTAAGCTACCCTTGACTGCTTCTTCCTCCAATAGATTTCCTAAGCACTAGTGTTTTAAGGAACAGGTTAAAAAGAGAATCCTAATGTGATTTCTTGATAATGGGTGTGTTCCTTATCTTCTCCTCGTGTCTAAACTCTTCTCCATGGCTGGACCCCCATTAATATTCCTTTACGTGCTAAGGGGTATCTAGAGAGTGGGATAGGTTTAATAACTACCCTCACCCTAACGCGTACACTAACCCTAACCCCTACCCTAACCCTAACGCGTACCCTAATCCTAACCCGTACCCTAAACCGAGCCCTAACCCTAACACTAACCCTAACCCTAACCCTAACGCATACCCTACGCCCTACCCGAACCCCTCCCCGAACCCGTATCCTAAGCCGTACCCTAACCCTCACCCTAACCCTAACCCTAACCCTAAGCTACCCTTGACTGCTTCTGCCTCCAATAGATTTCCTAACCACTAGTGTTTTAAGGAACAGGTTAAAAAGAGAATCCTAACGTTATTTCTTGATAATGGGTGTGTTCCTTATCTTCTCCTCGTGTCTAAACTCTTCTCCATGGCTGGACCCCCAAATAATATTCCTTTACGTGCTAAGGGGTATCTAGAGAGTGGGATAGGTTTAATAACTACCCTCACCCTAACGCGTACCCTAACCCTAACCCCTACCCTAACCCTAGCGCGTACCCTAATCCTAACCCGTACCCTAAACCGAGCCCTAACCCTAACACTAACACTAACCCTAACACTAACCCATACCCTACGCCCTACCCGAACCCCTCCCTGAACCCGTAACCTAAACCGTACCCTAACCCTCACCCTAACCCTAACCCTAACCCTAAGCTACCCTTGACGGCTTCTGCCTCCAATAGATTTCCTAAGCACTAGTGTTTTAAGGAACAGGTTAAAAAGAGAATCCTAATGTGATTTCTTGATAATGGGTGTGTTCCTTATCTTCTCCTCGTGTCTAAACTCTTCTCCATGGCTGGACCCCCAAATAATATTCCTTTACGTGCTAAGGGGTATCTAGAGAGTGGGATAGGTTTAATAACTACCCTCACCCTAACGCGTTCCCTAACCCTAACCCATACCCTAACCCTAACGCGTACCCTAATCCTAACCCGTACCCTAAACCGAGCCCTAACCCTAACACTAGCCCTAACCCTAACCCTAACCAATAACCTACGCCCTACCCGAACCCCTCCCCGAACCCGTACCCTAAGCCGTACCCTAACCCTCACCCTAACCCTAACCCTAACCCTAAGCTACCCTTGACTGCTTCTGCCTCCAATAGATTTCCTAAGCACTAGTGTTTTAAGGAACAGTTTAAAAAGAGAATCATATTGTGATTTCTTGATAATGGGTGTGTTCCTTATCTTCTCCTAGTGTCTAAACTCTTCTCCATGGCTGGACCCCCAAATAATATTCCTTTACGTGCTAAGGGGTATGTAGAGAGTGGGATAGGTTTAATAACTACCCTCACCCTAAAGCGTACCATAACCCTAACCACTACCCTAACACTAACGCGTAACCTAATCCTAACCCGTAACCTAAACCGAGCCCTAACCCTAACACTAACCCTAACCCTAACCCTAACCCATACCCTACGCCCTACCCGAACCCCTCCCCGAACCCGTACCCTAAGCCGTACCCTAACCCTCACCCTAACCCTAACCCTAACCCTAAGCTACCCTTGACTGCTTCTGCCTCCAATAGATTTCCTAAGCACTAGTGTTTTAAGGAACAGGTTAAAAAGAGAATCCTAATGTGATTTCTTGATAATGGGTGTGTTCCTTATCTTCTCCTCGTGTCTAAACTCTTCTCCATGGCCGGACCCCCAAATAATATTCCTTTACGTGCTAAGGGGTATCTAGAGAGTGGGATAGATTTAATGACTACCCTCACCCTAACGCGTACCCTAACCCTAACCCCTACCCTAACCCTAACGCGTACACTAATCCTAACCCGTACCCTAAACCGAGCCCTAACCCTAACCCTTGCCCTAACCCTAACCCTAACCCATACCCTATGCCCTACCCGAACCCCTCCCCGAACCCGTACCCTAAGCCGTACCCTAACCCTCACCCTAACCCTAACCCTAACCCTAAGCTACCCTTGACTGCTTCTGCCTCCAATAGATTTCCTAAGCACTAGTGTTTTAAGGAACAGGTTAAAAAGAGAATCCTAATGTGATTTCTTGATAATGGGTGTGTTCCTTATCTTCTCCTAGTGTCTAAACTCTTCTCCATGGCTGGACCACCAAATAATATTCCTTTACGTGCTAAGGGGTATCTACAGAGTGGGAAAGGTTTAATAACTAACCTCACCCTATTGCGTACCCTAACCCTAACCCCTACCCTAACACTAACACGTACCCTAATCCTAACCCGTACCGTAAACCGAGCCCTAACCCTAACACTAAACCTAACCCTAACCCTAACCCATACCCTACGCCCTACCCGAACCCCTCCCCGAACCCGTACCCTAAGCCATACCCTTACCCTCACCCTAACCCTAACCCTAACCCTAAGCTACCCTTGACTGCTTCTGCCTCCAAAACATTTCCTAAGCACTAGTGCTTTAAGGAACAGGTTAAAAAGAGAATCCTAATGTGATTTCTTGATAATGGGTGTGTTCCTTATCTTCTCCTCGTGTCTAAACTCTTCTCCATGGCTGGACCCCCAAATAATATTCCTTTACGTGCTAAGGGGTATCTAGAGAGTGGGATAGGTTTAATAACTACCCTCACCCTAACGCGTACCCTAACCCTAACCCCTACCCTAACCCTAGCGCGTACCCTAATCCTAACCCGTACCCTAAACCGAGCCCTAACCCTAACACTAACACTAACCCTAACACTAACCCATACCCTACGCCCTACCCGAACCCCTCCCTGAACCCGTACCCTAAACCGTACCCTAACCCTCACCCTAACCCTAACCCTAACCCTAAGCTACCCTTGACGGCTTCTGCCTCCAATAGATTTCCTAAGCACTAGTGTTTTAAGGAACAGGTTAAAAAGAGAATCCTAATGTGATTTCTTGATAATGGGTGTGTTCCTTATCTTCTCCTCGTGTCTAAACTCTTCTCCATGGCTGGACCCCCAAATAATATTCCTTTACGTGCTAAGGGGTATCTAGAGAGTGGGATAGGTTTAATAACTACCCTCACCCTAACGCGTTCCCTAACCCTAACCCATACCCTAACCCTAACGCGTACCCTAATCCTAACCCGTACCCTAAACCGAGCCCTAACCCTAACACTAGCCCTAACCCTAACCCTAACCAATAACCTACGCCCTACCCGAACCCCTCCCCGAACCCGTACCCTAAGCCGTACCCTAACCCTCACCCTAACCCTAACCCTAACCCTAAGCTACCCTTGACTGCTTCTGCCTCCAATAGATTTCCTAAGCACTAGTGTTTTAAGGAACAGTTTAAAAAGAGAATCATATTGTGATTTCTTGATAATGGGTGTGTTCCTTATCTTCTCCTAGTGTCTAAACTCTTCTCCATGGCTGGACCCCCAAATAATATTCCTTTACGTGCTAAGGGGTATGTAGAGAGTGGGATAGTTTTAATAACTACCCTCACCCTAAAGCGTACCCTAACCCTAACCACTACCCTAACACTAACGCGTAACCTAATCCTAACCCGTAACCTAAACCGAGCCCTAACCCTAACACTAACCCTAACCCTAACCCTAACCCATACCCTACGCCCTACCCGAACCCCTCCCCGAACCCGTACCCTAAGCCGTACCCTAACCCTCACCCTAACCCTAACCCTAACCCTAAGCTACCCTTGACTGCTTCTGCCTCCAATAGATTTCCTAAGCACTAGTGTTTTAAGGAACAGGTTAAAAAGAGAATCCTAATGTGATTTCTTGATAATGGGTGTGTTCCTTATCTTCTCCTCGTGTCTAAACTCTTCTCCATGGCCGGACCCCCAAATAATATTCCTTTACGTGCTAAGGGGTATCTAGAGAGTGGGATAGATTTAATGACTACCCTCACCCTAACGCGTACCCTAACCCTAACCCCTACCCTAACCCTAACGCGTACACTAATCCTAACCCGTACCCTAAACCGAGCCCTAACCCTAACCCTTGCCCTAACCCTAACCCTAACCCATACCCTACGCCCTACCCGAACCCCTCCCCGAACCCGTACCCTAAGCCGTACCCTAACCCTCACCCTAACCCTAACCCTAACCCTAAGCTACCCTTGACTGTTTCTGCCTCCAATAGATTTCCTAAGCACTAGTGTTTTAAGGAACAGGTTAAAAAGAGAATCCTAATGTGATTTCTTGATAATGGGTGTGTTCCTTATCTTCTCCTAGTGTCTAAACTCTTCTCCATGGCTGGACCACCAAATAATATTCCTTTACGTGCTAAGGGGTATCTACAGAGTGGGAAAGGTTTAATAACTAACCTCACCCTATTGCGTACCCTAACCCTAACCCCTACCCTAACACTAACACGTACCCTAATCCTAACCCGTACCGTAAACCGAGCCCTAACCCTAACACTAAACCTAACCCTAACCCTAACCCATACCCTACGCCCTACCCGAACCCCTCCCCGAACCCGTACCCTAAGCCATACCCTTACCCTCACCCTAACCCTAACCCTAACCCTAAGCTACCCTTGACTGCTTCTGCCTCCAAAACATTTCCTAAGCACTAGTGCTTTAAGGAACAGGTTAAAAAGAGAATCCTAATGTGATTTCTTGATAATGGGTGTGTTCCTTATCTTCTCCTCGTGTCTAAACTCTTCTCCATGGCTGGACCACCAAATAATATTCCTTTACGTGCTAAGGGGTATCTAGAGAGTGGGATAGGTTTAATAACTACCCTCACCCTAACGCGTATCCTAACCCTAACCCCTACCCTAACCCTAGCGCGTACCCTAATCCTAACCCGTACCCTAAACCGAGCCCTAACCCTAACACTAACTCTAACCCTAACCCTAACCCATACCCTACGCCCTACCCGAACCCCTCCCTGAACCCGTACCCTAAACCGTACCCTAACTCTCACCCTAACCCTAACCCTAACCCTAAGCTACCCTTGACGGCTTCTGCCTCCAATAGATTTCCTAAGCACTAGTGTTTTAAGGAACAGGTTAAAAAGAGAATCCTAATGTGATTTCTTGATAATGGGTGTGTTCCTTATCTTCTCCTCGTGTCTAAACTCTTCTCCATGGCTGGACCCCCAAATAATATTCCTTTACGTGCTAAGGGGTATCTAGAGAGAGGGATAGGTTTAATAACTACCCTCACCCTAACGCGTTCCCTAACCCTAACCCCTACCCTAACCCTAACGCGTACCCTAATCCTAACCCGTACCCTAAACCGAGCCCTAACCCTAACACTAGCCCTAACCCTAACCCTAACCAATACCCTACGCCCTACCCGAACCCCTCCCCGAATCCGTACCCTAAGCCGTACCCTAACCCTCACCCTAACCCTAACCCTAACCCTAAGCTACCCTTGACTGCTTCTGCCTCCAATAGATTTCCTAAGCACTAGTGTTTTAAGGAACAGTTTAAAAAGAGAATCATATTGTGATTTCTTGATAATGGGTGTGTTCCTTATCTTCTCCTAGTGTCTAAACTCTTCTCCATGGCTGAACCCCCAAATAATATTCCTTTACGTGCTAAGGGGTATCTAGAGAGTGGGATAGATTTAATGACTACCCTCACCCTAACGCGTACCCTAACCCTAACCCCTACCCTAACCCTAACGCGTACCCTAATCCTAACCCGTACCCTAAACCGAGCCCTAACCCTAACCCTTGCCCTAACCCTAACCCTAACCCATACCCTACGCCCTACCCGAACCCCTCCCCGAACCCGTACCCTAAGCCGTACCCTAACCCTCACCCTAACCCTAACCCTAACCCTAAGCTACCCTTGACTGCTTCTGCCTCCAATAGATTTCCTAAGCACTAGTGTTTTAAGGAACAGGTTAAAAAGAGAATCCTAATGTGATTTCTTGATAATGGGTGTGTTCCTTATCTTCTCCTAGTGTCTAAACTCTTCTCCATGGCTGGACCACCAAATAATATTCCTTTACGTGCTAAGGGGTATCTACAGAGTGGGATAGGTTTAATAACTAACCTCACCCTATTGCGTACCCTAACCCTAACCCCTACCCTAACACTAACACGTACCCTAATCCTAACCCGTACCCTAAACCGAGCCCTAACCCTAACACTAAACCTAACCCTAACCCTAACCCATACCCTACGCCCTACCCGAACCCCTCCCCGAACCCGTACCCTAAGCCATACCCTAACCCTCACCCTAAACCTAACCCTAACCCTAAGCTACCCTTGACTGCTTCTGCCTCCAAAACATTTCCTAAGCACTAGTGTTTTAAGGAACAGGTGAAAAAGAGAATCCTAATGTGATTTCTTGATAATGGGTGTGTTCCTTATCTTCTCCTCGTGTCTAAACTCTTCTCCATGGTTGGACCCCCAAATAATATTCCTTTACGTGCTAAGGGGTTTCTAGAGAGTGTGATAGGTTTAATAACTACCCGCACCCTAATGCGTAACCTAACCCTAACCCCTACCCTAACCCTAACGCGTACCCTAATCCAAATCCATACCCTAAACCGAGCCCTAACCCTAACACTAGCCCTAACCCTATACCTAACCCATACCCTACGCCCTACCCGAACCCCTCCCCGAACCCGTACCCTAAGCCATACCCTAACCCTCACCCTAACCCTAACCCTAACCCTAAGCTACCCTTGACTGCTTCTGCCTCCAATAGATTTCCTAAGCACTAGTGTTTTAAGGAACAGGTTAAAAAGAGAATCCTAATGTGATTTCGTGATAATGGGTGTGTTCCTTATCTTCTCCTAGTGTCTAAACTCTTCTCCATGGCTGGACCCCCATTAATATTCCTTTACGTGCTAAGGGGTATCTAGAGAGTGGGATAGGTTTAATAACTACCCTCACCCTAACGCGTACACTAACCCTAACCCCTACCCTAACCCTAACGCGTACCCTAATCCTAACCCGTACCCTAAACCGAGCCCTAACCCTAACACTAACCCTAACCCTAACCCTAACCCATACCCTACGCCCTACCCGAACCCCTCGCCGAACCCGTATCCTAAGCCGTACCCTAAACCTCACCCTAACCCTAACCCTAACCCTAAGCTACCCTTGACTGCTTCTGCCTCCAATAGATTTCCTAAGCACTAGTGTTTTAAGGAACAGGTTAAAAAGAGAATCCTAACGTGATTTCTTGATAATGGGTGTGTTCCTTATCTTCTCCTCGTGTCTAAACTCTTCTCCATGGCTGGACCCCCAAATAATATTCCTTTACGTGCTAAGGGGTATCTAGAGAGTGGGATAGGTTTAATAACTACCCTCACCCTAACGCGTACCCTAACCCTAACCCCTACCCTAACCCTAGCGCATACCCTAATCCTAACCCGTACCCTAAACCGAGCCCTAACCCTAACACTAGCCCTAACCCTAACCCTAACCAATAACCTACGCCCTACCCGAACCCCTCCCCGAACCCGTACCCTAAGCCGTACCCTAACCCTCACCCTAACCCTAAGCTACCCTTGACTGCTTCTGCCTCCAATAGATTTCCTAAGCACTAGTGTTTTAAGGAACAGTTTAAAAAGAGAATCATATTGTGATTTCTTGATAATGGGTGTGTTCCTTATCTTCTCCTAGTGTCTAAACTCTTCTCCATGGCTGGACCCCCAAATAATATTCCTTTACGTGCTAAGGGGTATGTAGAGAGTGGGATAGGTTTAATAACTACCCTCACCCTAAAGCGTACCCTAACCCTAACCACTACCCTAACACTAACGCGTAACCTAATCCTAACCCGTAACCTAAACCGAGCCCTAACCCTAACACTAACCCTAACCCTAACCCTAACCCATACCCTACGCCCTACCCGAACCCCTCCCCGAACCCGTACCCTAAGCCGTACCCTAACCCTCACCCTAACCCTAACCCTAACCCTAAGCTACCCTTGACTGCTTCTGCCTCCAATAGATTTCCTAAGCACTAGTGTTTTAAGGAACAGGTTAAAAGGGAATCCTAATGTGATTTCTTGATAATGGGTGTGTTCCTTATCTTCTCCTCGTGTCTAAACTCTTCTCCATGGCCGGACCCCCAAATAATATTCCTTTACGTGCTAAGGGGTATCTAGAGAGTGGGATAGATTTAATGACTACCCTCACCCTAACGCGTACCCTAACCCTAACCCCTACCCTAACCCTAACGCGTACACTAATCCTAACCCGTACCCTAAACCGAGCCCTAACCCTAACCCTTGCCCTAACCCTAACCCTAACCCATACCCTACGCCCTACCCGAACCCCTCCCCGAACCCGTACCCTAAGCCGTACCCTAACCCTCACCCTAACCCTAACCCTAACCCTAAGCTACCCTTGACTGCTTCTGCCTCCAATAGATTTCCTAAGCACTAGTGTTTTAAGGAACAGGTTAAAAAGAGAATCCTAATGTGATTTCTTGATAATGGGTGTGTTCCTTATCTTCTCCTAGTGTCTAAACTCTTCTCCATGGCTGGACCACCAAATAATATTCCTTTACGTGCTAAGGGGTATCTACAGAGTGGGAAAGGTTTAATAACTAACCTCACCCTATTGCGTACCCTAACCCTAACCACTACCCTAACACTAACGCGTACCCTAATCCTAACCCGTACCCTTAACCGAGCCCTAACCCTAACACTAACCCTAACCCTTACACTAACCCATACCCTACGCCCTACCCGAACCCCTCCCCGAACCCGTACCCTAAGTCGTACCCTAACACTCACCCTAACCCTAACCCTAACCCTAAGCTACCCTTGACTGCTTCTTCCTCCAATAGATTTCCTAAGCACTAGTGTTTTAAGGAACAGGTTAAAAAGAGAATCCTAATGTGATTTCTTGATAATGGGTGTGTTCCTTATCTTCTCCTCGTGTCTAAACACTTCTCCATGGCTGGACCCCCAAATAATATTCCTTTAAGTGCTAAGGGGTATCTAGAGAGTGGGATAGGTTTAATAACTACCCTCACCCTAACGCGTACCCTAACCCTAACCCCTACCCTAACCCTAACGCGTACCCTAATCCTAACCCGTACCCTAAACCGAGCCCTAAACCTAACACTAGCCCTAACCCTAACCCTAACCCATACCCTACGCCCTACCCGAACCCCTCCCCGAACCCGTAACCTAAGCCGTACCCTAACCCTCACCCTAACCCTAACCCTAACCCTAAGCTACCCTTGACTGCTTCTGCCTCCAATAGATTTCCTAAGCACTAGTGTTTTAAGGAACAGGTTAAAAAGAGAATCCTAATGTGATTTCGTGATAATGGGTGTGTTCCTTATCTTCTCCTCGTGTCTAAACTCTTCTCCTTGGCTGGACCCCCAAATAATATTCCTTTATGTGCTAAGGGGTATCTAGAGAGTGTGATAGGTTTAATAACTACCCTCACCCTAACACGTACCCTAACCCTAACCCCTACCCTAACCCTAACGCGTACCCTAATCCTAACCCGTACCCTAAACCGAGCCCTAACCATTACACTAACCCTAACCCTAACCCTAACCCATACCCTACGCCCTACCCGAACCCCTCACCGAAACCGTACCCTAAGCCATACCCTAGCCCTCACCCTAACCCTAACCCTAACCCTAAGCTACCCTTGACTGCTTCTGCCTCCAATAGATTTCCTAAGCACTAGTGTTTTAAGGACCAGGTTAAAAAGAGAATCCTAATGTGATTTCGTGATAATGGGTGTGTTCCTTATCTTCTCCTAGTGTCTAAACTCTTCTCCATGGCTGGACCCCCAAATAATATTCCTTTACGTGCTAAGGGGTATCTAGAGAGTGGGATAGGTTTAATAACTACCCTCACCCTAACGCGTACCCTAACCCTAACCCCTACCCTAACCCTAACGCGTACCCTAATCCTAACCCGTACCCTAAACCGAGCCCTAACCCTAACACTAACTCTAACCCTAACCCTAACCCATACCCTACGCCCTACCCGAACACCTCCCTGAACCCATACCCTAAACCGTACCCTAACCCTCACCCTAATCCTAACCCTAACCCTAAGCTACCCTTGACGGCTTCTGCCTCCAATAGATTTCCTAAGCACTAGTGTTTTAAGGAACAGGTTAAAAAGAGAATCCTAATGTGATTTCTTGATAATGGGTGTGTTCCTTATCTTCTCCTAGTGTCTAAACCCTTCTCCATGGCTGGACCCCCAAATAATATTCCTTTACGTGCTAAGGGGTATCTAGAGAGTGGGATAGGTTTAATAACTAACCTCACCCTATCGCATACCCTAACCCTAACCCCTACCCTAACCCTAACGCGTACCCTAATCCTAACCCGTACCCTAAACCAAGCCCTAACCCTAACACTAACCCTAACCCTAACCCAAACCATAGCCTACGCCCTACCCGAACACCTCCCCGAACCCGTACCCTAAGCCGTACCCTAACCCTCACCCTAACCCTAACCCTAACCCTAAGCGACCCTTGACTGCTTCTGCCTCCAATAGATTTCCTAAGCACTAGTGTTTTAAGGAACAGTTTAAAAAGAGAATCATATTGTGATTTCTTGATAATGGGTGTGTTCCTTATCTTCTCCTAATGTCTAAACTCTTCTCCATGGCTGGACCCCCAAATAATATTCCTTTACGTGCTAAGGGGTATCTAGAGAGTGGTATAGGTTTAATAACTACCCTCACCCTAAAGCGTACCCTAACCCTAACCACTACCCTAACACTAACGCGTACCCTAATCCTAACCCGTAACCTAAACCGAGCCCTAACCCTAACACTAACCCTAACCCTAACCCTAACCCATACCCTACGCCCTACCCGAACCCCTCCCCGAACCCATACCCTAAGCCGTACCCTAACCCTCACCCTAACCCTAACCCTAACCCTAAGCTACCCTTGACTGCTTCTGCCTCCAATAGATTTCCTAAGCACTAGTGTTTTAAGGAACAGGTTAAAAAGAGAATCCTAATGTGATTTCTTGATAATGGGTGTGTTCCTTATCTTCTCCTCGTGTCTAAACTCTTCTCCATGGCTGGACCCCCAAATAATATTCCTTTACGTGCTAAGGGGTATCTAGAGAGTGGGATAGGTTTAATAACTACCCTCACCCTAACGCGTACCCTAACCCTAACCCCTACCCTAACCCTAACGCGTACCCTAATCCTAAACCGTACCCTAAACCGAGCCCTTACCCTAACACTAGCCCTAACCCTAACCCTAACCAATACCCTACGCCCTACCCGAACCCCTCCCCGAACCCGTACCCTAACCCTCACCCTAACCCTAACCCTAACCGTAAGCTACCCTTGACGGCTTCTGCCTCCAATAGATTTCCTAAGCACTAGTGTTTTAAGGAACAGGTTAAAAAGAGAATCCTAATGTGATTTCTTGATAATGGGTGTGTTCCTTATCTTCTCCTCGTGTCTAAACTCTTCTCCATGGCTGGACCCCCAAATAATATTCCTTTACGTGCTAAGGGGTATCTAGAGAGTGGGATAGGTTTAATAACTACCCTCACCCTAAAGCGTACCCTAACCCTAACCACTACCCTAACACTAACGCGTACCCTAATCCTAACCCGTACCTTTAACCGAGCCCTAACCCTAACACTAACCCTAACCCTTACACTAACCCATACCCTACGCCCTACCCGAACCCCTCCCCGAACCCGTACCCTAAGTCGTACCCTAACACTCACCCTAACCCTAACCCTAACCCTAAGCTACCCTTGACTGCTTCTTCCTCCAATAGATTTCCTAAGCACTAGTGTTTTAAGGAACAGGTTAAAAAGAGAATCCTAATGTGATTTCTTGATAATGGGTGTGTTCCTTATCTTCTCCTCGTGTCTAAACACTTCTCCATGGCTGGACCCCCAAATAATATTCCTTTAAGTGCTAAGGGGTATCTAGAGAGTGGGATAGGTTTAATAACTACCCTCACCCTAACGCGTACCCTAACCCTAACCCCTACCCTAACCCTAACGCGTACCCTAATCCTAACCCGTACCCTAAACCGAGCCCTAAACCTAACACTAGCCCTAACCCTAACCCTAACCCATACCCTACGCCCTACCCGAACCCCTCCCCGAACCCGTAACCTAAGCCGTACCCTAACCCTCACCCTAACCCTAACCCTAACCCTAAGCTACCCTTGACTGCTTCTGCCTCCAATAGATTTCCTAAGCACTAGTGTTTTAAGGAACAGGTTAAAAAGAGAATCCTAATGTGATTTCGTGATAATGGGTGTGTTCCTTATCTTCTCCTCGTGTCTAAACTCTTCTCCTTGGCTGGACCCCCAAATAATATTCCTTTATGTGCTAAGGGGTATCTAGAGAGTGTGATAGGTTTAATAACTACCCTCACCCTAACACGTACCCTAACCCTAACCCCTACCCTAACCCTAACGCGTACCCTAATCCTAACCCGTACCCTAAACCGAGCCCTAACCATAACACTAACCCTAACCCTAACCCTAACCCATACCCTACGCCCTACCCGAACCCCTCACCGAAACCATACCCTAAGCCATACCCTAGCCCTCACCCTAACCCTAACCCTAACCCTAAGCTACCCTTGACTGCTTCTGCCTCCAATAGATTTCCTAAGCACTAGTGTTTTAAGGACCAGGTTAAAAAGAGAATCCTAATGTGATTTCGTGATAATGGGTGTGTTCCTTATCTTCTCCTAGTGTCTAAACTCTTCTCCATGGCTGGACCCCCAAATAATATTTCTTTACGTGCTAAGGGGTATCTAGAGAGTGGGATAGGTTTAATAACTACCCTCACCCTAACGCGTACCCTAACCCTAACCCCTACCCTAACCCTAACGCGTACCCTAATCCTAACCCGTACCCTAAACCGAGCCCTAACCCTAACACTAACTCTAACCCTAACCCTAACCCATACCCTACGCCCTACCCGAACCCCTCCCTGAACCCATACCCTAAACCGTACCCTAACCCTCACCCTAATCCTAACCCTAACCCTAAGCTACCCTTGACGGCTTCTGCCTCCAATAGATTTCCTAAGCACTAGTGTTTTAAGGAACAGGTTAAAAAGAGAATCCTAATGTGATTTCTTGATAATGGGTGTGTTCCTTATCTTCTCCTAGTGTCTAAACCCTTCTCCATGGCTGGACCCCCAAATAATATTCCTTTACGTGCTAAGGGGTATCTAGAGAGTGGGATAGGTTTAATAACTAACCTCACCCTATCGCATACCCTAACCCTAACCCCTACCCTAACCCTAACGCGTACCCTAATCCTAACCCGTACCCTAAACCAAGCCCTAACCCTAACACTAACCCTAACCCTAACCCAAACCATAGCCTACGCCCTACCCGAACCCCTCCCCGAACCCGTACCCTAAGCCGTACCCTAACCCTCACCCTAACCCTAACCCTAACCCTAAGCGACCCTTGACTGCTTCTGCCTCCAATAGATTTCCTAAGCACTAGTGTTTTAAGGAACAGTTTAAAAAGAGAATCATATTGTGATTTCTTGATAATGGGTGTGTTCCTTATCTTCTCCTAATGTCTAAACTCTTCTCCATGGCTGGACCCCCAAATAATATTCCTTTACGTGCTAAGGGGTATCTAGAGAGTGGGATAGGTTTAATAACTACCCTCACCCTAACGCGTACACTAACCCTAACCCCTACCCTAACCATAACGCGTACCCTAATCCTAACCCGTACCCTAAACCGAGCCCTAACCCTAACACTAACCCTAACCCTAACCCTAACCCATACCCTACGCCCTACCCGAACCCCTCCCCGAACCCGTACCCTAAGCCGTACCCTAACCCTCACCCTAACCCTAACCCTAACCCTAAGCTACCCTTGACGGCTTCTGCCTCCAATAGATTTCCTAAGCACTAGTGTTTTAAGGAACAGGTTAAAAAGAGAATCCTAATGTTATTTCTTGATAATGGGTGTGTTCCTTATCTTCTCCTTGTGTCTAAACTCTTCTCCATGGCTGGACCCCCAAATAATATTCCTTTACGTGCTAAGGGGTATCTAGAGAGTGGGATAGGTTTAATAACTACCCTCACCCTAACGCGTACCCTAACCCTAACCCCTACCCTAACCCTAACTCGTACCCTAATCCTAACCCGTACCCTAAACCGAGCCCTAAACCTAACGCTAGCCCTAACCCTAACCCTAACACATACCCTACACCCTACCCGAACCCCTCCCCGAACCCGTACCCTAAGCCATACCCTAGCCCTCACCCTAACCCTAACACTAACCCTAAGCTACCCTTGACTGCTTCTGCCTCCAATAGATTTCCTAAGCACTAGTGTTTTAAGGAACATGTTAAAAAGAGAATCCTAATGTGATTTCGTGATAATGGGTGTGTTCCTTATCTTCTCCTAGTGTCTAAACTCTTCTCCATGGCTGGACCCCCAAATAATATTCCTTTACGTGCTAAGGGGTATCTAGAGAGTGGGATAGGTTTAATAACTACCCTCACCCTAACACGTACCCTAACCCTAACCCCTACCCTAACCCTAACGCGTACTCTAATCCTAACCCGTACCCTAAACCGAGCCCTAACCCTAACACTAACTCTAACCCTAACCCTAACCCATACCCTACGCCCTACCCGAACCCCTCCCTGAACCCGTACCCTAAACCGTACCCTAACCCTCACCCTAACCCTAACCCTAACCCTAAGCTACCCTTGACGGCTTCTGCCTCCAATAGATTTCCTAAGCACTAGTGTTTTAAGGAACAGGTTAAAAAGAGAATCCTAATGTGATTTCTTGATAATGGGTGTGTTCCTTATCTTCTCCTAGTGTCTAAACTCTTCTCCATGGCTGGACCCCCAAATAATATTCCTTTACGTGCTAAGGGGTATCTAGAGAGTGGGATAGGTTTAATAACTAACCTCACCCTATCGCATACCCTAACCCTAACCCCTACCCTAACCCTAACGCGTACCCTAATCCTAACCCGTACCCTAAACCAAGCCCTAAACCTAACACTAACCCTAACCCTAACCCTAACACATAGCCTACGCCCTACCCGAACCCCTCCCCGAACCCGTACCCTAAGCCGTACCCTAAACCTAACCCTAACCCTAACCCTAACCCTAAGCTACCCTTGACTGCTTCTGCCTCCAATAGATTTCCTAAGCACTAGTGTTTTAAGGAACAGGTTAAAAAGAGAATCCTAATGTGATTTCTTGATAATGGGTGTGTTCCTTATCTTCTCCTAGTGTCTAAACTCTTCTCCATGGCTGGACCCCCAAATAATATTCCTTTACGTGCTAAGGGGTATCTAGAGAGTGGGATAGGTTTAATAACTACCCTCACCCTAAAGCGTACCCTTACCCTAACCACTACCCTAACACTAACGCGTACCATAATCCTAACCCGTACCCTTAACCGAGCCCTAACCCTAACACTAACCCTAACCTTAACCCTAACCCATACACTACGCCCTACCCGAACCCCTCCCCGAACCCGTACCCTAAGCCGTACCCTAACCCTAACCCTAACCCTAACCCTAAGCTACCCTTGACTGCTTCTTCCTCCAATAGATTTCCTAAGCACTAGTGTTTTAAGGAACAGGTTAAAAAGAGAATCCTAATGTGATTTCTTGATAATGGGTGTGTTCCTTATCTTCTCCTCGTGTCTAAACTCTTCTCCATGGCTGGACCCCCAAATAATATTCCTTTACGTGCTAAGGGGTATCTAGAGAGTGGGATAGGTTTAATAACTACCCTCACCCTAACGCGTACCCTAACCCTAACCCCTACCCTAACCCTAACGCGTACCCTAATCCTAAACCGTACCCTAAACCGAGCCCTTACCCTAACACTAGCCCTAACCCTAACCCTAACCAATACCCTACGCCCTACCCGAACCCCTCCCCGAACCCGTACCCTAACCCTCACCCTAACCCTAACCCTAACCGTAAGCTACCCTTGACGGCTTCTGCCTCCAATAGATTTCCTAAGCACTAGTGTTTTAAGGAACAGGTTAAAAAGAGAATCCTAATGTGATTTCTTGATAATGGGTGTGTTCCTTATCTTCTCCTCGTGTCTAAACTCTTCTCCATGGCTGGACCCCCAAATAATATTCCTTTACGTGCTAAGGGGTATCTAGAGAGTGGGATAGGTTTAATAACTACCCTCACCCTAAAGCGTACCCTAACCCTAACCACTACCCTAACACTAACGCGTACCCTAATCCTAACCCGTACCCTTAACCGAGCCCTAACCCTAACACTAACCCTAACCCTTACACTAACCCATACCCTACGCCCTACCCGAACCCCTCCCCGAACCCGTACCCTAAGTCGTACCCTAACACTCACCCTAACCCTAACCCTAACCCTAAGCTACCCTTGACTGCTTCTTCCTCCAATAGATTTCCTAAGCACTAGTGTTTTAAGGAACAGGTTAAAAAGAGAATCCTAATGTGATTTCTTGATAATGGGTGTGTTCCTTATCTTCTCCTCGTGTCTAAACACTTCTCCATGGCTGGACCCCCAAATAATATTCCTTTAAGTGCTAAGGGGTATCTAGAGAGTGGGATAGGTTTAATAACTACCCTCACCCTAACGCGTACCCTAACCCTAACCCCTACCCTAACCCTAACGCGTACCCTAATCCTAACCCGTACCCTAAACCGAGCCCTAAACCTAACACTAGCCCTAACCCTAACCCTAACCCATACCCTACGCCCTACCCGAACCCCTCCCCGAACCCGTAACCTAAGCCGTACCCTAACCCTCACCCTAACCCTAACCCTAACCCTAAGCTACCCTTGACTGCTTCTGCCTCCAATAGATTTCCTAAGCACTAGTGTTTTAAGGAACAGGTTAAAAAGAGAATCCTAATGTGATTTCGTGATAATGGGTGTGTTCCTTATCTTCTCCTCGTGTCTACACTCTTCTCCTTGGCTGGACCCCCAAATAATATTCCTTTATGTGCTAAGGGGTATCTAGAGAGTGTGATAGGTTTAATAACTACCCTCACCCTAACACGTACCCTAACCCTAACCCCTACCCTAACCCTAACGCGTACCCTAATCCTAACCCGTACCCTAAACCGAGCCCTAACCATAACACTAACCCTAACCCTAACCCTAACCCATACCCTACGCCCTACCCGAACCCCTCACCGAAACCGTACCCTAAGCCATACCCTAGCCCTCACCCTAACCCTAACCCTAACCCTAAGCTACCCTTGACTGCTTCTGCCTCCAATAGATTTCCTAAGCACTAGTGTTTTAAGGACCAGGTTAAAAAGAGAATCCTAATGTGATTTCGTGATAATGGGTGTGTTCCTTATCTTCTCCTAGTGTCTAAACTCTTCTCCATGGCTGGACCCCCAAATAATATTCCTTTACGTGCTAAGGGGTATCTAGAGAGTGGGATAGGTTTAATAACTACCCTCACCCTAACGCGTACCCTAACCCTAACCCCTACCCTAACCCTAACGCGTACCCTAATCCTAACCCGTACCCTAAACCGAGCCCTAACCCTAACACTAACTCTAACCCTAACCCTAACCCATACCCTACGCCCTACCCGAACCCCTCCCTGAACCCATACCCTAAACCGTACCCTAACCCTCACCCTAATCCTAACCCTAACCCTAAGCTACCCTTGACGGCTTCTGCCTCCAATAGATTTCCTAAGCACTACTGTTTTAAGGAACAGGTTAAAAAGAGAATCCTAATGTGATTTCTTGATAATGGGTGTGTTCCTTATCTTCTCCTAGTGTCTAAACCCTTCTCCATGGCTGGACCCCCAAATAATATTCCTTTACGTGCTAAGGGGTATCTAGAGAGTGGGATAGGTTTAATAACTAACCTCACCCTATCGCATACCCTAACCCTAACCCCTACCCTAACCCTAACGCGTACCCTAATCCTAACCGTACCCTAAACCAAGCCCTAACCCTAACACTAACCCTAACCCTAACCCAAACCATAGCCTACGCCCTACCCGAACCCCTCCCCGAACCCGTACCCTAAGCCGTACCCTAACCCTCAACCTAACCCTAACCCTAACCCTAAGCGACCCTTGACTGCTTCTGCCTCCAATAGATTTCCTAAGCACTAGTGTTTTAAGGAACAGTTTAAAAAGAGAATCATATTGTGATTTCTTGATAATGGGTGTGTTCCTTATCTTCTCCTAATGTCTAAACTCTTCTCCATGGCTGGACCCCCAAATAATATTCCTTTACGTGCTAAGGGGTATCTAGAGAGTGGTATAGGTTTAATAACTACCCTCACCCTAAAGCGTACCCTAACCCTAACCACTACCCTAACACTAACGCGTACCCTAATCCTAACCCGTAACCTAAACCGAGCCCTAACCCTAACACTAACCCTAACCCTAACCCTAACCCATACCCTACGCCCTACCCGAACCCCTCCCCGAACCCATACCCTAAGCCGTACCCTAACCCTCACCCTAACCCTAACCCTAACCCTAAGCTACCCTTGACTGCTTCTGCCTCCAATAGATTTCCTAAGCACTAGTGTTTTAAGGAACAGGTTAAAAAGAGAATCCTAATGTGATTTCTTGATAATGGGTGTGTTCCTTATCTTCTCCTCGTGTCTAAACTCTTCTCCATGGCTGGACCCCCAAATAATATTCCTTTACGTGCTAAGGGGTATATAGAGAGTGGGATAGATTTAATAACTACCCTCACCCTAACGCGTACCCTAACCCTAACCCCTACCCTATCCCTAACGCGTACCCTAATCCTAACCCATACCCTAAACCGAGCCCTAACCCTAACCCTTGCCCTAACCCTAACCCTAACCCATACCCTACGCCCTACCCGAACCCCTCCCCGAACCCGTACCCTAAGCCGTACCCTAACCCTCACCCTAACCCTAACCCTAACCCTAAGCTACCCTTGACTGCTTCTGCCTCCAATAGATTTCCTAAGCACTAGTGTTTTAAGGAACAGGTTAAAAAGAGAATCCTAATGTGATTTCGTGATAATGGGTGTGTTCCTTATCTTCTCCTAGTGTCTAAACTCTTCTCCATGGCTGGACCCCCATTAATATTCCTTTACGTGCTAAGGGGTATCTAGAGAGTGGGATAGGTTTAATAACTACCCTCACCCTAACGCGTACACTAACCCTAACCCCTACCCTAACCCTAACGCGTACCCTAATCCTAACCCGTACCCTAAACCGAGCCCTAACCCTAACACTAACCCTAACCCTAACCCTAACGCATACCCTACGCCCTACCCGAACCCCTCCCCGAACCCGTATCCTAAGCCGTACCCTAACCCTCACCCTAACCCTAACCCTAACCCTAAGCTACCCTTGACTGCTTCTGCCTCCAATAGATTTCCTAAGCACTAGTGTTTTAAGGAACAGGTTAAAAAGAGAATCCTAACGTTATTTCTTGATAATGGGTGTGTTCCTTATCTTCTCCTCGTGTCTAAACTCTTCTCCATGGCTGGACCCCCAAATAATATTCCTTTACGTGCTAAGGGGTATCTAGAGAGTGGGATAGGTTTAATAACTACCCTCACCCTAACGCGTACCCTAACCCTAACCCCTACCCTAACCCTAGCGCGTACCCTAATCCTAGCCCGTACCCTAAACCGAGCCCTAACCCTAACACTAACACTAACCCTAACACTAACCCATACCCTACGCCCTACCCGAACCCCTCCCTGAACCCGTACCCTAAACCGTACCCTAACCCTCACCCTAACCCTAACCCTAACCCTAAGCTACCCTTGACGGCTTCTGCCTCCAATAGATTTCCTAAGCACTAGTGTTTTAAGGAACAGGTTAAAAAGAGAATCCTAATGTGATTTCTTGATAATGGGTGTGTTCCTTATCTTCTCCTCGTGTCTAAACTCTTCTCCATGGCTGGACCCCCAAATAATATTCCTTTACGTGCTAAGGGGTATCTAGAGAGTGGGATAGGTTTAATAACTACCCTCACCCTAACGCGTTCCCTAACCCTAACCCATACCCTAACCCTAACGCGTACCCTAATCCTAACCCGTACCCTAAACCGAGCCCTAACCCTAACACTAGCCCTAACCCTAACCCTAACCAATAACCTACGCCCTACCCGAACCCCTCCCCGAACCCGTACCCTAAGCCGTACCCTAACCCTCACCCTAACCCTAACCCTAACCCTAAGCTACCCTTGACTGCTTCTGCCTCCAATAGATTTCCTAAGCACTAGTGTTTTAAGGAACAGTTTAAAAAGAGAATCATATTGTGATTTCTTGATAATGGGTGTGTTCCTTATCTTCTCCTAGTGTCTAAACTCTTCTCCATGGCTGGACCCCCAAATAATATTCCTTTACGTGCTAAGGGGTATGTAGAGAGTGGGATAGGTTTAATAACTACCCTCACCCTAAAGCGTACCCTAACCCTAACCACTACCCTAACACTAACGCGTAACCTAATCCTAACCCGTAACCTAAACCGAGCCCTAACCCTAACACTAACCCTAACCCTAACCCTAACCCATACCCTACGCCCTACCCGAACCCCTCCCAGAACCCGTACCCTAAGCCGTACCCTAACCCTCACCCTAACCCTAACCCTAACCCTAAGCTACCCTTGACTGCTTCTGCCTCCAATAGATTTCCTAAGCACTAGTGTTTTAAGGAACAGGTTAAAAAGAGAATCCTAATGTGATTTCTTGATAATGGGTGTGTTCCTTATCTTCTCCTCGTGTCTAAACTCTTCTCCATGGCCGGACCCCCAAATAATATTCCTTTACGTGCTAAGGGGTATCTAGAGAGTGGGATAGATTTAATGACTACCCTCACCCTAACGCGTACCCTAACCCTAACCCCTACCCTAACCCTAACGCGTACACTAATCCTAACCCGTACCCTAAACCGAGCCCTAACCCTAACCCTTGCCCTAACCCTAACCCTAACCCATACCCTACGCCCTACCCGATCCCCTCCCCGAACCCGTACCCTAAGCCGTACCCTAACCCTCACCCTAACCCTAACCCTAACCCTAAGCTACCCTTGACTGCTTCTGCCTCCAATAGATTTCCTAAGCACTAGTGTTTTAAGGAACAGGTTAAAAAGAGAATCCTAATGTGATTTCTTGATAATGGGTGTGTTCCTTATCTTCTCCTAGTGTCTAAACTCTTCTCCATGGCTGGACCACCAAATAATATTCCTTTACGTGCTAAGGGGTATCTACAGAGTGGGAAAGGTTTAATAACTAACCTCACCCTATTGCGTACCCTAACCCTAACCCCTACCCTAACACTAACACGTACCCTAATCCTAACCCGTACCGTAAACCGAGCCCTAACCCTAACACTAAACCTAACCCTAACCCTAACCCATACCCTACGCCCTACCCGAACCCCTCCCCGAACCCGTACCCTAAGCCATACCCTTACCCTCACCCTAACCCTAACCCTAACCCTAAGCTACCCTTGACTGCTTCTGCCTCCAAAACATTTCCTAAGCACTAGTGCTTTAAGGAACAGGTTAAAAAGAGAATCCTAATGTGATTTCTTGATAATGGGTGTGTTCCTTATCTTCTCCTCGTGTCTAAACTCTTCTCCATGGCTGGACCCCCAAATAATATTCCTTTACGTGCTAAGGGGTATCTAGAGAGTGGGATAGGTTTAATAACTACCCTCACCCTAACGCGTATCCTAACCCTAACACCTACCCTAACCCTAGCGCGTACCCTAATCCTAACCCGTACCCTAAACCGAGCCCTAACCCTAACACTAACTCTAACCCTAACCCTAACCCATACCCTACGCCCTACCCGAACCCCTCCCTGAACCCGTACCCTAAACCGTACCCTAACTCTCACCCTAACCCTAACCCTAACCCTAAGCTACCCTTGACGGCTTCTGCCTCCAATAGATTTCCTAAGCACTAGTGTTTTAAGGAACAGGTTAAAAAGAGAATCCTAATGTGATTTCTTGATAATGGGTGTGTTCCTTATCTTCTCCTCGTGTCTAAACTCTTCTCCATGGCTGGACCCCCAAATAATATTCCTTTACGTGCTAAGGGGTATCTAGAGAGAGGGATAGGTTTAATAACTACCCTCACCCTAACGCGTTCCCTAACCCTAACCCCTACCCTAACCCTAACGCGTACCCTAATCCTAACCCGTACCCTAAACCGAGCCCTAACCCTAACACTAGCCCTAACCCTAACCCTAACCAATACCCTACGCCCTACCCGAACCCCTCCCCGAATCCGTACCCTAAGCCGTACCCTAACCCTCACCCTAACCCTAACCCTAACCCTAAGCTACCCTTGACTGCTTCTGCCTCCAATAGATTTCCTAAGCACTAGTGTTTTAAGGAACAGTTTAAAAAGAGAATCATATTGTGATTTCTTGATAATGGGTGTGTTCCTTATCTTCTCCTAGTGTCTAAACTCTTCTCCATGGCTGAACCCCCAAATAATATTCCTTTACGTGCTAAGGGGTATCTAGAGAGTGGGATAGATTTAATGACTACCCTCACCCTAACGCGTACCCTAACCCTAACCCCTACCCTAACCCTAACGCGTACCCTAATCCTAACCCGTACCCTAAACCGAGCCCTAACCCTAACCCTTGCCCTAACCCTAACCCTAACCCATACCCTACGCCCTACCCGAACCCCTCCCCGAACCCGTACCCTAAGCCGTACCCTAACCCTCACCCTAACCCTAACCCTAACCCTAAGCTACCCTTGACTGCTTCTGCCTCCAATAGATTTCCTAAGCACTAGTGTTTTAAGGAACAGGTTAAAAAGAGAATCCTAATGTGATTTCTTGATAATGGGTGTGTTCCTTATCTTCTCCTAGTGTCTAAACTCTTCTCCATGGCTGGACCACCAAATAATATTCCTTTACGTGCTAAGGGGTATCTACAGAGTGGGATAGCTTTAATAACTAACCTCACCCTATTGCGTACCCTAACCCTAACCCCTACCCTAACACTAACACGTACCCTAATCCTAACCCGTACCCTAAACCGAGCCCTAACCCTAACACTAAACCTAACCCTAACCCTAACCCATACCCTACGCCCTACCCGAACCCCTCCCCGAACCCGTACCCTAAGCCATACCCTAACCCTCACCCTAACCCTAACCCTAACCCTAAGCTACCCTTGACTGCTTCTGCCTCCAAAACATTTCCTAAGCACTAGTGTTTTAAGGAACAGGTGAAAAAGAGAATCCTAATGTGATTTCTTGATAATGGGTGTGTTCCTTATCTTCTCCTCGTGTCTAAACTCTTCTCCATGGTTGGACCCCCAAATAATATTCCTTTACGTGCTAAGGGGTTTCTAGAGAGTGTGATAGGTTTAATAACTACCCGCACCCTAATGCGTAACCTAACCCTAACCCCTACCCTAACCCTAACGCGTACCCTAATCCAAATCCATACCCTAAACCGAGCCCTAACCCTAACACTAGCCCTAACCCTATACCTAACCCATACCCTACGCCCTACCCGAACCCCTCCCCGAACCCGTACCCTAAGCCATACCCTAACCCTCACCCTAACCCTAACCCTAACCCTAAGCTACCCTTGACTGCTTCTGCCTCCAATAGATTTCCTAAGCACTAGTGTTTTAAGGAACAGGTTAAAAAGAGAATCCTAATGTGATTTCGTGATAATGGGTGTGTTCCTTATCTTCTCCTAGTGTCTAAACTCTTCTCCATGGCTGGACCCCCATTAATATTCCTTTACGTGCTAAGGGGTATCTAGAGAGTGGGATAGGTTTAATAACTACCCTCACCCTAACGCGTACACTAACCCTAACCCCTACCCTAACCCTAACGCGTACCCTAATCCTAACCCGTACCCTAAACCGAGCCCTAACCCTAACACTAACCCTAACCCTAACCCTAACCCATACCCTACGCCCTACCCGAACCCCTCGCCGAACCCGTATCCTAAGCCGTACCCTAAACCTCACCCTAACCCTAACCCTAACCCTAAGCTACCCTTGACTGCTTCTGCCTCCAATAGATTTCCTAAGCACTAGTGTTTTAAGGAACAGGTTAAAAAGAGAATCCTAATGTGATTTCTTGATAATGGG